>NC_057794.1:145420119-145531403 GCF_018294505.1 Triticum aestivum | reverse complement strand
GAATCGCTCGATCGGGTTCACTTAACAGCCATCGATCGATCGCTCGGGTTCAGTAACGCGTAGCCTACAGTGCAATCGCTCGGGTTCAGTTAGAGCCCAATGAAGGAAATTTGCCCTAGATGCAATAATAAAGTTATTGTTTATTTCCTTATTTCATGATAAATGTTTATTATTCATGCTAGAATTGTATTAACCGGAAACATAATACATGTGTGAATACATAGACAAACAGAGTGTCACTAGTATGCCTCTACCTGACTGGCTCGTTGATCAAAGATGGTTAAGTTTCCTAACCGTAGACATGAGTTGTCATTTGATTAATGGGATCACATCATTAGGAAAATGATGTGATTGACTTGACCCATTCCGTTAGCTTAGCACTAGATCATTTAGTTTGTTGCTATTGCTTTCTTCATGACTTATACATGTTCCAATGACTATGAGATTATGCAACTCCCGTTTACCGGAGGAACACCTTGTGTGCCACCAAACGTCACAATGTAACTGGGTGATTATAAAGGTGCTCTATAGGTGTCTCCAAAGGTACTTGTTGGGTTGCCGTATTTCGAGATTAGGATTTGTCACTCCGATTGTCGGAGAGGTATCTCTGGGCCAACTTGGTAATGCACATCACTATAAGCCTTGCAAGCATTGCAACTAATGAGTTAGTTGCGGGATGATGTATTATGGAACGAGTAAAGAGACTTTCCGATAACGAGATTGAACTAGGTATTGAGATACCGACGATCGAATCTCGGGCAAGTAACATACAGATGACAAAGGGAACAATGTATGTTGTTATGTGGTCTGACCGATAAAGATCTTCGTAGAATATGTAGGAGCCAATATGGGCATCCATGTCCCGCTATTGGTTATTGACCAGAGAGGTGTCTCGGTCATGTCTACATAGTTCTCGAACCCGTAGGGTCCGCACGCTTAACGTTCGTTGACGATATAATACTATATGAGTTATGTATGTTGGTGACCGAATGTTGTTTGGAGTCCCGGATGAGATCACGGACATGACGAGGAGCTCCGGAATGGTCCAGAGGTAAAGATTCATATACGGGATAATAGTGTTTGGTCAATGCAAGGGTTCCGGAATTTACCGGAAGGGGTTCCGGATGTTTCCCGAAATGTTTGGGTACGAGAACACTTTATTTGGGCCAAAGGGGAAAGCCCACAAGGTTTTTGGAAAGCGCAAAAGGAAGTTTTGTAGAGTCCAGGGGCCAGACGCCAGGGTCCCTGGCGTCTGGGTCTAGACGCCGGGAACCCTGGCGTCTGGCCCTGGAGTCCGAGAAGGACTCTTGCCTTTCGGGTGAAACCGACTTTGTGGAGGCTTTTACACCAAGTTTCGACCCCAAGGCTCAACATATAAATATTGGGGTAGGGCTAGCACCCAAGAGACATCAAGAAAAACCAAGCCATGTGTCGGCAACCCCATCCCCTCTAGTTTATCCTCCGTCATAGTTTTCGTAGTGCTTAGGCGAAGCCCTATGGAGATTGTTATTCACCAACACCGTCACCACGCCGTCGCGCTGCCGGAACTCATCTACTACTTCGCCCCTCTTGCTGGATCGAGAAGGCGAGGACGTCACTGAGCCGAACATGTGCAGAACTCGGAGGTGTCGTGCTTTCGGTACTTGGATCGGTCGGACGTGAAGACGTACGACTACATCAACCGCGTTGATATAATGCTTCCGTGAATGGTCTACAAGGGTATCTAGACAACACTCTCCCCTCTCGTTGCTATGCATCACCATGATCCTGCGTGTGCGTAGGAATTTTTGAAATTACTACGTTCCTCGACAGTGGCATCCGAGCCAGGTTTTATGCGTAGATGTCATATGCACGAGTAGAACACAAGTGAGTTGTGGGCGATATAAGTCATACTACTTACCAGCATGTCATACTTTGGTTCGGCGGTATTGTTGGATGAAACGGCCCGGACCGACATTACGCGTATGCTTACGCGAGACTGGTTCTACCGACGTGCTTTGCACACAGGTGGCTGGGGGGTGTCAGTTTCTCCAACTTTAGTTGAATCGAGTGTGGCTACGCCCGGTCCTTGCGAAGGTTAAACTAGCACCAACTTGACAAACTATCGTTGTGGTTTTGATGCGTAGGTAAGAACGGTTCTTGCTAAGCCCGTAGCAGCCACGTAAAATTTACAACAACAAAGTAGAGGACGTCTAACTTGTTTTTGCAGGGCATGTTGTGATGTGATATGGTCAAGAGATGATGCTAAATTTTATTGTATGAGATGATCATGTTTTGTAAGCGAGTTATCGGCAACTGGCAGGAGCCATATGGTTGTCGCTTTATTGTATGCAATGCAATCGCCCTGTAATGCTTTACTTTATCACTAAGCGGTAGCGATAGTCGCGGAAGCATAAGATTGGCGAGACGACAATGATGCTATGATGGAGATCAAGGTGTCACGCCGGTGACGATGGTGATCATGAAGGTGCTTCGGAGATGGAGATCACAAGCACAAGATGATGATGACCATATCATATCACTTATATTGATTGCATGTGATGTTTATCTTTTATGCATCTTATCTTGCTTTGATTGACGGCAGCATTATAAGATGATCCCTCACTAAATTATCAGAGTATAAGTGTTCTCCTTGAGTATGCACCGTTGTGAAAGTTCTTCATGCCGAGACACCACGTGATGATCGGGTGTGATAGGCTCTATGTTCAAATACAACGGGTGCAAAACAGTTGCACACACGGAATACTCAGGTTAAACTTGACGAGACTAGCATATAACAGATATGGCCTCGGAACACGGAGACCGAAAGGTCGAGCGTGAATCATATAGTAGATATGATCAACATAGTGATGTTCACCATTGAAACTACTCCATCTCACGTGATGATTGGACATGGTTTAGTTGACATGGATCACGTGATCACTTAGAGGATTAGAGGGATGTCTATCTAAGTGGTTGTTCTTAAATAATATGATTAAATTGAACTTAAATTTATCATGAACTTAGTACCTGATAGTATCTTGCTTGTCTATGTTGATTGTAGATAGATGGCCCGTGCTGTTGTTCCGTTGAATTTTAATGCGTTCCTTGAGAAAGCAAAGTTGAAAGATGATGGTAGCAATTACACGGACTGGGACCGTAACTTGAGGATTATCCTCATTGCTCCACAGAAGAATTACGTCCTGGAAGCACCGCTAAGTACCAAGCTTGCTGCAGGAGCAACACCATATGTTATGAACGTCTGGCAGAGCAAAGCTGATGACTACTCAATAGTTTAGTGTGCCATGATTTACGGCTTAGAACCGGGTCTTCAACGATGTTTTGAACGTCATGGAGCATATGAGATGTTCCAGGAGTTGAAGTTAATATTTCAAGAAAATGCCAGGATTGATAGATATGAAGTCTCCAATAAGTTCTATAGCTGCAAGATGGAGGAGAATAGTTCTGTCAGTGAACATATACTCAAAATGTCTGGGTATCATAATCACTTAACTCAACTGGGAGTTAATCTTCCTGTTGATAGTGTCATTGACAGAGTTCTTCAATCACAGCCACCAAGCTACAAAAGCTTCATGATGAACTATAATATGCAAGGGATGAATAAGACTATTCCCGAGCTCTTCGCGATGCTAAAAGCCACAGAGGTAGAAATCAAGAAGGAGCATCAAGTGTTGATGGTCAATAAGACCACCAGTTTCAAGAAAAAGGGCAAAGGGAAGAAGAAGGGGAACTTCAAGAAGAACAACAAACAAGTTGCTGCCCAGGAGAAGAAACCTAAGTCTGGACCTAAGCCTGAGACTGAGTGCTTCTACTGCAAGCAGACTGGTCACTGGAAGCGGAACTGCCCCAAGTATTTGGCGGATAAGAAGGATGGCAAAGTGAACAAAGGTATATGTGATATACATGTTATTGATGTGTACCTTACTAATGCTAGTCGTAGCACCTAGGTATTTGATACTGGTTCTGTTGCTAACATTTGCAACTCGAAACAGGGCCTACGGATTAAGCGAAGATTGGCTAAGGACGAGGTGACGATGCGCGTGGGAAATGGTTCCAAAGTCGATGTGATCGTGGTCGGCACGCTACCTCTACATCTACCTTCGGGATTAGTATTAGACCTAAATAATTGTTATTTGGTGCCAGCGTTGAGCATGAACATTATATCTGGATCTTGTTTGATGCGAGACGGTTATTCATTTAAATCAGAGAATAATGGTTGTTCTATTTATATGAGTAATATCTTTTATGGTCATGCACCCTTGAAGAGTGGTCTATTTTTGCTAAATCTTGACAGTGGTGATACACATATTCATAATATTGAAGCCAAAAGATGCAGACTTCATAATGATAGTGCAACTTATTTGTGGCACCGCCGTTTAGGTCATATCAAAGTAAAGCGCATGAAGAAAATCCATATTGATGGACTTTTGGAACCACTTGATTATGAATCACTTGGTACTTGTGAACCGTGCCTCATGGGCAAGATGACTAAAACGCCGTTCTCCGGAAATATGGAGTGTGCAACAGATTTGTTGGAGATCATACATACAGATGTATGTGGTCCAATGAATGTTGAGGCTCGTGGCGGATATCGTTATTTTCTCACCTTCGCAGATGATTTAAGTAGATATGGGCATATCTACTTAATGAAACATAAGTCTGGAACATTTGAAAAGTTCAAAGAATTTCAGAGTGAAGTTGAAAATCATCATAACAAGAAAATAAAGTATCTACGGTCTGATCGTGGAGGAGAATATTTGAGTTATGAGTTTGGTCCTCATTTGAAACAATGCGGAATAGTTTCACAACTCATGCCACCCGGAACACCATAGCATAATGGTGTGTTCGAACATCGTAATCGTACTTTACTAGATATGGTGTGATCTATGATGTCTCTTACTAATTTACCGCTATCGTTTTGGGGATATGCTTTAGAGATGGCCGCATTCACCTTAAATAGGGAACCATCGAAATCCGTTGAGACGACGCCTTATGAACTATGATTTGGTAAGAAACCAAAGTTGTCGTTTCTAAAAGTTTGGGGCTGCGATGCTTATGTGAAAAAGCTTCAACCTGATAAGCTTGAACCCAAATTAGAGAAATGTGTCTTCATAGGATACCCAAAGGAGACTGTTGGGCACACCTTCTATCACAGATCCGAAGGCAAGACTTTTGTTGCTAAATTCAGAGTTTTTCTAGAGAAGGAGTTTCTCTCGAAAGAAGTGAGTGGGAGGAAAGTAGAACTTGATGTGGTAACTGTACTTGATCCCTTATTGGAAACTGGTTCATCACAGAAAACGGTTTCTGCGACACCTACACCAATTAGTGAGGAAGTTAATGATGATGATCATGAAACTTTAGATCAAGTTGTTATTGAACCTAGTAGGTCAACCAGAGTAAGATCCGCACTAGAGTGGTACGGTAATCCTATTCCGGAAGTTATGTTACTAGACCATGACGAACCTATGAACTATGAAGAAGCGATGGTGAGCCCAGATTCCGCAAAATGGCTTGAGGCCATGAAATCCGAGATGGGATCCATGTATGAGAACAAAGTGTGGACTTTGGTTGACTTGCCCTTTGATCAGCAACCAATTGAGAATAAATGGATCTTCAAGAAGAAGACTGACACTGATGGTAATGTTACTGTCTATAAAGCACGACTTGTTGCAAAAGGTTTTCGACAAGTTCAAGGGATTGACTACAATGAGACCTTCTCACCCGTAGCGATGCTTAAGTCTGTCCAAATCATGTTAGCAATTGCCGCATTTTATGATTATGAAATTTGGCAAATGGATGTCAAAACTGCAATCCTGAATGGATTTTTGGAAGAAGAGTTGTATATGATGCAACCAGAAGGTTTTGTCGATCCAAAGGGAGCTAACAAAGTGTGCAAGCTCCAGCGATCCATTTATGGACTGGTGCAAGCCTCTCGGAGTTGGAATAAACGCTTTAATAGTGTGATCAAAGCATTTGGTTTAATGCAGACTTTTGGAGAAGCTTGTATTTACAAGAAAGTGACTGGGAGCTCTGTAGCATTTTTGATATTATATGTGGATGACATATTGCTGATTGGAAATGATATAGAATTTCTGGATAGCATAAAGGGATACTTGAATAAAAGTTTTTCTATGAAAGACCTCGGTGAAGTTGCTTACATATTGGGCATCAAGATCTCTAGAGATAGATCAAGACGCTTAATTGGACTTTCACAAAGCACATACCTTGACAAAGTTTTGATAAAGTTCAAAATGGATCAAGCAAAGAAAGGGTTCTTGCCTGTGTTACAAGGTGTGAAGTTGAGTAAGACTCAATGCCCGACCATTGCAGAAGATAGAGAGAATATGAAAGATGTTCCCTATGCTTCAGCCATAGGCTCTATCATGTATGCAATGCTGTGTACCAAACCTGATGTGCGCCTTGCTATAAGTCTAGGAGGAAGGTACCAAAGTAATCCAGGAGTGGATCACTGGACAGCGGTCAAGAACATCCTGAAATACCTGAAAAGAACTAAGGATATGTTTCTCGTTTATGGAGGTGACAAAGAGGTCATCCTAAATGGTTACGTTGATGCAAGCTTTAACACTGATCCAGACGATTCTAAATCGCAAACCGGATACGTGTTTATATTAAACAGTGGAGCTCTTAGTCGGTGCAGTTCTAAACAAAGCGTCGTGGCGGGATCTACGTGTGAAGCGGAGTACATAGCTGCTTCGAAAGCAGCAAATGAAGGAGTCTGGATGAAGGAGTTCATATCCGATCTAGGTGTCATACCTAGTGCATCGGGTCCAATGAAAATCTTTTGTGACAATACTGGTGCAATTGCCTTGGCGAAGGAATCCAGATTTCACAAGAGAACCAAGGACATCAAGAGATGTTTCAATTCCATCCGAGATTTAGTCCAGGTGGGAGACATAGAAATTTGCAAGATACATACAGATCTGAATGTTGCAGACCCGTTGACTAAGCCTCTTCCACACGCAAAACATGATCAGCACCAAGGCTCCATGGGTGTTAGAATCATTACTGTGTAATCTAGATTATTGACTCAAGTGCAAGTGGGAGACTGAAGGAAATATGCCCTAGAGGCAATAATAAAGTTACTATTTATTTCCTTATTTCATGATAAATGTTTATTATTCATGCTAGAATTGTATTAACCGGAAACATAATACATGTGTGAATACATAGGCAAACAGAGTGTCACTAGTATGCCTCTACTTGACTAGCTCGTTGATCAAAGATGGTTAAGTTTCCTAACCATAGACATGAGTTGTCATTTGATTAACAGGATCACATCATTAGGAGAATGATTTGATTGACTTGACCCATTCCGTTAGCTTAGCACTTGATCGTTTAGTTTGTTGCTATTGCTTTCTTCATGACTTATACATGTTCCTATGACTATGAGATTATGCAACAACCGTTTACCGGAGGAACACTTTGTGTGCCACCAAACGTCACAACGTAATTGGGTGATTATAAAGGTGCTCTACAGGTGTCTCCAAAGGTACTTGTTGGGTTGGCGTATTTCAAGATTAGGATTTGTCACTCCGATTGTCAGGGAGGTATCTCTGGGCCCACTCGGTAATGCACATCACTATAAGCCTTGCAAGCATTGCAACTAATGAGTTAGTTGCGGGATGAGTATTATGGAACAAGTAAAGAGACTTGCCGGTAACGAGATTGAACTAGGTATTGAGATACTGACGATCGAATCTCGGGCGAGTAACATACCGATGACAAAGAGAACAACGTATGTTGTTATGCGGCCTAACCAATAAAGATCTTCGTAGAATATGTAGGAGCCGATATGGGCATCCAGGTCCCGCTATTGGTTATTGACCGCAGGGTCTGCACGCTTAACGTTCGTTGACGATATAGTACTATAGGAGTTATGTATGTTGGTGATCGAATGTTATTCGGAGTCTCGGATGAGATCACGGACATGACAAGGAGCTCTGGAATGGTCCGGAGGTAAAGATTCATATATGGGATAATAGTGTTTGGTCACCGGAAGGGTTCCGGAATTTACCGGAAGGGGTTCCGGATGTTTCCCGAAATGTTTGGGTACGAGAACACTTTATTTGGGCCAAAGGGGAAAGCCCACAAGGTTTTTGGAAAGCGCAAAAGGAAGTTTTGCAGAGTCCATGGGCCAGACGCCAGGGTCCCTGGCGTCTGGGTCCAGACGCCGGGAACCCTGGCATCTGGCCCTGGAGTCCGAGAAGGACTCTTGCCTTTCGGGTGAAACCAACTTTGTGGAGGCTTTTACTCCAAGTTTCGACCCCAAGGCTCAACATATAAATAGAGGGGTAGGGCTAGCACCCAAGAGACATCAAGAAACACCGAGCTGTGTGCCAGCAACCCCGTCCCCTCTAGTTTATCCTCTGTCATAGTTTTCGTAGTGCTTAGGCGAAGCTCTACGGAGATTGTTCTTCACCAACACCGTCACCACGCCGTCGTGCTGCCGAAACTCATCTACTACTTCGCCCCTCTTGCTGGATCGAGAAGGTGAGGACGTCACCAAGCCAAACGTGTGCAGAACTCAGAGGTGCCGTGCTTTCGGTACTTGGATCGGTCGGATCGTGAAGACGTACGACTACATCAACCGCGTTGATATAATGCTTCCGTGAACGGTCTACAAGGGTATGTAGACAACACTCTCCCCTCTCGTTGCTATGCATCACCATGATCCTGCGTGTGCGTAGGAAATTTTTGAAATTACTACGTTACCCAACACCCAATGCCTCGCTCGGGTTCAGTTAGAGCCAACGCCTCGCACACACGCGCGTACGTGTACGAGAGAAACGCGCATCGCTCGGCCCCCGACCTCCCACCGTAACCGGGAACTCGCCGAAATTTTCCTCGCCCTCGCTTCTACCATGGTTTTTTCCGTCATGGACGGCCCAAAGAATGTCATGCAGCTGCGTCTCCGGCCCACCCAGGATGAAAAGCCCATTTTCTATCATGATTTTTTGTCATAGAATTAGGAGCCCACCACATCTATGATGATACCAGGTTTTGTCACAATTATCGTCATGGAAGTGTCATATGTATGACAGAAAAAAATTTCGTTCGGCCCAAAATGTCACGGATGTGTCTTTTTCTTTTGTAGTGAATATAGCACTACTACTACACACTAACACAATAAATCATTTGTTTTTTAGTTTTACTAGATATCATATTGTTACTTATAATTATTCAGTTTGCATACATTAAAATTGCCTTTGAAATGTATGGCTAGTATCATCTACCGCGCGGGAAAAATCCCGCCCTTTCCTGTTTAATCGGGTTTGTATTGATGGATTGTGCGAAACAACAAAACTATAGTACTTTACAGTACAAGTGACAGTTCACTGGGCTGTCGTGTCGTCTACTCCTCCGTCATAAGAGTGGAGCGCTCGCTTTCATAAATCTTCTAGTCCCTTTCGCCGACATGTGGTACATCAAGCTACCGGGTCCACGTGCCATACCGGAATACAGTGCAGAGCAGCCGGGGTGAAGCACCCCAGTCATGGCGCCGGCGTAGTAATGAGCAATGAGGCGTCAAATCACAAAGCTGCACCTTTCCCGCAGTTAAGTTGGAGGAACTAAGCAACCATCATTTCACTCGTTGCTGAATCCGCTTCTCCCTCATCTTCTTCAACTTAACCACGTGTTTTTCTGCCGTTGTTCTGCCTCATGTGGGACGCGGATCGGCTTGGTAAAGCACTGACACGTGGGACCGCATGTTAGCAAACCGCCAGGACAACGTCCTCCGAAAATAAGAAGCCTCATCCTAGACTTACAAAGGGCTACGTAGCTGCTACGTATACTTTCCATCTAATCTATATATGCCCCCCCTGATTTTCAGGTGGGGTGGGCCTAATCCTCTCCTTTAATTCAATCAAATAGTCCCACATCACATCAGTTCGTAACTTTACGTAAACTATTACGTGGATGTAGCATTGCTCAAATAAGAAACCTCCCCCGCCATCCGCGCAGCAAAATCACCTCCTTTTTACTAATCTTGATTCTATAATTTTTTAGATCAATATAATTGAGATTTGTATAGATAGCACACAGGAGCAAAACCAAGTGGTACGGTTAAGGGCATCCACAATGTGTAGCCAAATGTGAAAATAGCTTTTGGCATCGTGGGAACCATTGTGGACGGTGTTGCCAAAGCCAAAAAGATGGAACCGAAGCTCCCATATTGATTGATTGATTGAAGGAATAGAAAAGTGCTACGTCTCTCCTCTTTCTCCCATGCTTGGACGCATGTAGTACAGTATAGAGCACATAGTCTACTCCCCTGTCCCTTCTATCACAAATCACAAAGCAGTGAGGCGTCAAATCACAAAAGCACGGACGAAGCGACCATCATTTCACTCTTCGCTGACTCCGCTTCTCCATCGTCTTCTTCGAGAAACCATCTCACCGCACTAGTACTCCTAGTAGTACTAGTAAAGGACTTCCTGGATGCAAATAATGCGGTTGTCTCGGCTTGCAGGCGGCACTTGCGAACGACTTACTGTGGTCTCCCTCAATGGTGTTCTCCGTCGAACGCACTTCGCCAAACCACCCAAAAAAGATATCGTCGATGTCACCGCAATGGGGAAGGAAGTCAAATATAGTTACTACCTCCATTTTTTGTACACAAGGCCAGTATATCAAAATTAAAATTTGCAAAGGGCCACTAACACTAATCGAGGCAAAATTGATGGGGCTAGCAACCAAGGACATTAATATCCCCTGCATGCATGCGGAAGTGAGAAGGTTGGTTTGCATGGCGCTGCATTAATCAAGCGATGAGGAGTGAGATGGTTAGCTCTTTGGTCTTTGGAGAAAAAATACGCATTAATTGACATGTGAAACGAGGATTTGTATCGATTAGATCTCGCAAAGGAAAACCCCGCCTTTCTTTTTTAGCACTAGCACTCCTAGTACGTACGTACTTATCCTATTTGGGTCTAGGCCTTGCATTGCCAAACTTCGCCACACATTTTTGACAAGCTTGCCTAAAGTTTTCAAAATGAGAAGGAGGTACACTTGCGCACGGCTGTCGCGGTCGCACCGCACCCTCACACGGTCGCTCCTACACGCCGCAGTCACACCGCACCCTCACACAGTCGCTCCTGCAGGCCGCAAACCCAACCAAGGGAACGCACCCTCACTGACACGTGTTGTCGCATGTGAACAAACCAAACTCAACCATCCTATCGCTGACACATAATTTTCGTTCATAGAGTATGTTTATCCAACCGCATGTTGGGGAGTATCCGTAAGACCCGTGCGGTGGTCTGTTGGGGAAGAACAAGAGGTGAGGAAGAAGGAAAGAAGGGTTAGGAGACGTAGGATATTCATCCAACCGCCTGAAATGGTAGACTGACCCAAGTCAGGCGACCTGCATAACAAATATATGTTTTTACACAGCAAAAGATGCATAAAAACAACAACATAAAGAAAAACTATCACTGCTCGCGGAAAGAGACGGCCTCGTCGACTTTGGCTGCCGGCGCGAACCAGCCGACGTGTGTCTCCGCACCGTGGTTGTCCTCGGCCTCCAGCTACTCATTCAAGCGGAGCGTGCGGGCGCTCTGCACGGATGAGAGCACAGCCCGGTACAAGTCGAGGATGTCCGGTTCCGCCTGCAGGAGGGCCTCGATGGCAGCGGCATCCGCGCGCTCCATGTCGAGTCGAGCCTCCGCCACCCGGTTCAAGTCCACACTATGAAAAAATACACTTCCGTGATGATACGTGTTTGTCACAGTAGGTCGCATTTTTTGTCATGCATGTACATCCATGACGATTTTATGACAGAATCAAGATAGTCATACCTGTGCTGTCGTAGAAGTGTTCCATGACATTACCAAAATTATCATCACGGAAGTGTCCACTTCCATGACGATAAATCGTGCGTCACAGAAGTGCTTTCGTCAAGGGTGACCGACACGTGGCATCCACCATAACGGAACGCCGTTAAGCTATCGGGTCGGGTTTTGGATCCGATAACCCATTAACAGCCCCGACCAATGGGGATTTTCCACGTGTAAAATCATCATTGGTTGGAGGAAAAATGTGTCAGCTCATCGCTGAGACAGATGTCATCCACATTGGACAGAAGGCGCCTATGATATGTCGACATGTGGCACGACCCAATAGAGGCCCATTCCTGTGAAAAGGCCGGCCCGTTTGACTTGGTCAAAAGGTGGCGGGCCGGCCCATGGAAAGCCTGTTAACGGCCTATTCGCATATAGCCCATTTACGGCCCGCTAACCCAAGGCCCGTTACGCCCTATTCGAATTAGGCCCAGTAGCATCATCTGGGCCATCCAAGATGATTCCAGCCCATTTTCACTTCTGGCCCATGTATGGCCCATGGCGTCTTTTGGCCCATATGAGGCCCTATGTAACTCTTGGCCTATTAACGGCCCGTGGTGAAACTGGCCCGTAATGAACAGTGTATCACTTTACACCCATTAACGACCCGTGGTGAAACTGGCCAGTAAAGAACAGTGTATCACTTCATACCCATTAACCGCCCGTTATTCTGCTGGGCCGTTTCCAGCCCACGTTATCTTTCGGCCTTCTCAGAGCCCATTTATTCTTGGGCTATTTTCCAGCATTCTTTTACTTATGGCCCGTTACTGTCATTTTCTACTTGTGGGCCAAATTCAGCCCATGGTTACAGTCGGCCCGTTTGTGGTCCGTTAATACGTTGGGCCGTTTTCACAGCGTCATCAAATACGGCCTATTAACGATGGCCCGTTATGGTCGGCCCATGAATGGACAATTCCAACTCTAGCCCGTTTACGGCCAGAATGCGGTCTGTTTGGCCAATGTTTGGCCAATCGATCATATGGCCCGTATAAGGCCCATTGATGATATGGCCCATAGAAGGCCCATTGTTTCTATGGCCCGTAGAAGGCCCATTGCTTCTACGGCCCGTAGAAGGCCCACTGTTTCTACGGCCCGTAGAAGGCCCATATTTATATGGCCCATAGAAGGCCCACTGTTTCTACGGCCCGTAGGAGGCCCAGTGCCACTACAGTAAATATTAGCCCCTGGTTATTGTGGCCTAGTTTTAAAAAATAGGTTATTGCAGCCACTAGCAAACCGCAGAAAAAGAACTGCACTGACTACAAGCAAACAAATAAACAAGACAACAAGGAAATAAATAAGCAAGCAACTTACACTAGGCTATCACGGCTATTACACATATTACATCCACTGGGCATCAAAGTTCGCCACCAGTGCAAATATAGGGAACAAAGCAGCATATAAACGCCGCAGCAAAACAAGTCCAGAACTGAAACCACTTCAGAAGAGCTCAAGAAAGAATATCCTGGGTACCCATAATGCTGGCAAGATGCTTAGCAAGCTTATTAACTTTCTCTTGTTTGGCGCTTAAGTCCTCGAGCGCTTGCTGTTGCACCAGAAAGTATGCATCTGAATTCTGCAGGGACTTCCTCAGTCCTTCGGCTTCCTGTCGCATAACATCTGATCGATGTCTTTCAACTTGAAGTTGAGACTCAAGAAGCCAAACAGATTCAGGCAACGAGTTCGAAGAGCTGGTGGCAGTAGTGGTAGCCAGTAACTCGAACACTACATCAAGACAGGACTTTGGGGTTGTCTCAGTGTCTTCAGTATAGTTTTTATCAGCTTTCTTGGAGACCAACAGGGATGTCTCACTATCTTGAACCTTATCTGCATTACTTCCTTTACCATTGCATAACAGGGTACTCTTCTCCAATATTTTATCCGCGTTCTAAAAGAGAAACAAACAAACACATCTCAGGTTTACAATGTAGTATATGAAACTCATTTTGGTAAACCAGTTCAGTAGTAAGGTGGACAGGATAACAGCATGAAACAAACATATATCTATGTAGTATGGTCACTGTATGGTCTATATCATTCTAGTTTATGTTGCCAAATCAAGATAGATACAGTTCGAATCATATCTATTTAAGACAAAGCAGCATAGACAGAATATAAGTGTGGGAAACTACACAGCAATAACAACACTTGTAATGTGCATGGCATGAGAACATAACTGTTTATTCAATTGAAACTGAAATCAACATAGAGCAAGTTACAACAGCAAACAGCCAAACACGTTGAAGAAACAGGTTTAAAACATACCTGTTGCGCCATTGGAGTTTCAATTGCATCCTTCAAATTTGAAATTAGTTGGTATCAGTAAATACAGTGATGCAAGAGCAAAGTAGTATGAACCATAGCTACGGAACCTGACCTGAGAACAATTCTTCTTCTGCTTTAAGCGTTGACTTCGGGTTCGGAGTGGTGGTCCTCGTGATTTGGGCACTGCAGTTGCCTTACTAACTGCTCGTGTTTGGGTGCTCTGTGGTGGAGACGGTGCTGTGTCAACGGGAACTGGGTGTCTATCTGCTGGGGTTGGGGTTAGAAGGGGTGTAGCTGGTTCTCTGTCCAACTGGGTAGGGGTACAATCTGCATGAGTGTGGGTTATGTGTGGTGGGGCTGGTTCTTGGGCAAGTACAACCGTGGTTCTATCTGCATCGACAGGTAGCACGATCTTTTCTGAAGACCGTGTTTTTACTCCCACAGATACTGCCATCACTCCCTCCAATTGAAATGGCTGATAAACAAGAAAAGTAATTGAATGTACAGACATTGTAAGATAGACAGGTGCAATGGATAGTAGGGAAGAAAACAGGGCATGAAATAATTCACATTTATGTTGTCTAAGCAAACAGAATAGCAGGACATAATTTCACATATATGATGGCTAATTAAACAGGATAGCATGACACAATTTCACATGTATGATGGCTAACTAAACAGGATAGAATGACATACTTCAAAATATGATGACTATGTAAACAGGATGACATGATATAACTATACGATGTGTCTATTAAAGTGGTTGGCATGCCATAAATCACAAACATGCCGTCGATGGAAACATGATGGCATGATATAATTCACGGATAGAATGACATAATTTAAAATATGATGACTATGTAAACAGGATGAGATGATATAACTATATTATGTCTTTAGAAAATGGGTTGGCATGCCATAATTCAGATACATGCTGTCTATGTAAACATCATGGCATGACATAATTCAAATATATGATTTATATACTAAGGAAGTGAGCAGAGGGCAATCGCATATATGATGTGTCAACTAAGGAGATGGCATTCAATATTGTGTATATGATGTAAAAACTAAGCATTGCAATACAACATATGCATTATATGAGTAATATAACCCTGCCAAGTTTGAGCATACACCTCAGGGGGATAATAGGACTGGTCATCTGCCTCTGAATCCTCCTCTGAAGAGCTATCTGTAACCAGCAAGATATCTGCTTCAGCAGGTAGCATTGTCTGCTCTGAAGACCTTGTTTTCACTCCAGATTTCTCCATCACCAATTCAAATGGCTGATGCACAGGAAGAGCAGTTGAATATACAAACATTGTCGACAAAAGCAATGAGAAATACAAAAAAAGGACGGCATGATATAATTCACATATATGACGCTTGCCTAAACAGCATGGCATTGCATAATTCACATACATAATGCCTTGCAACAAGATAACATTGCATAATTCACATATATAATGTCTTGCAACAAGATGGCATTGCATAATTCACATATATGGTAATTAGACACTAAACAGGTGGCATTCACACAAAGCATGTCTAAACTAAGCAAATGACATAGCAATGCAAGATACCATACGCACGATATGAGCAACATAACCCTGCCAAGTTAGGGCATGCACCTCGGGGGGGGGGAATATGACTGGTCATCTGTCTCTGAATCCTCCTCTGAGGAGCTATCGGTAACCAGCAAGACATGCGCTTCGTCAGATAGCATTGTCTGCTCTGAAGACCTTGTTTCCACTCCAGATTTTTCCATGACCGTGCCGAATGGCTGATGCACAGGAAGAGTAATTGAATGTACTAAAATTGTTGACAAATTTAACACGTAATAAAAAATGATGGCATGATATAATTCACATATAAGATGACTGGCTAACCAGGGTGGCATTGCAAAATTCACATATATGATGCCTGGCTAGACAAGATGGCATTGCATGATTCACATATACGATAAAGAAACTAAACAGATGGCATTGACACAAAGCATGTCTAAACTAAGCAGATGACATCTTTAATGTATACAGTAAGCAATGCAAGGCACCATATGCATGATATTACCAACATCAGCATGCCAAGTTAGAGCGAAGACCTCATGGGGTAAATAGGAGTGGTCTTCTCCTTCTGAATCCCCCTCAGAACAGTTATCTTCCTCTTGATTACGATCCGAAATGGGTGGAGGGGGGCTGCCTTTGCGCCCACCATGGAACGACGTCTGCATGAAATTTTATTGCCACGCAAGGCTCGTCTCTTTTGCTCTACATGATCAGTTCCATTGTGTACAATAACTGGCATGCATAGGAATAAAACATAGTGAGATTATGTAAGGAGTGCATGCACAAATCCAGAGTGATGGTAGCAAACTGTGGATAGACCCAAAACCAATGATAGCAGGCAGATAATAGCTTTAGTTAAAAAATACAGATAATGGCTCCTTTAATGTTTGTTTGCACCCAACATGAAACTCATAGTAGACACCGGAGATTAACCAGATAGTAGACAGATAGTACTGATTGCTGCCCCAATATGTACCCCACAACCATTTAAAAACTCAAGTTTCAGCATTAGTTTGGACCTGACTCGGAGTCTAATAGGTGAACACGACGATAATGTAGCATGTCATCATATTAAGCGACGCATAACGTAAGCAGACACGGAAGAGTGCGACCTCTCTTGCGGACCCGTGTAGTCCTCAAGGTCATCTGCTCAGTTGATGATGGTAATGCAGTTGTCGTGGCTGCCGGCGGCGGGGAAGAAGATCTGAGGCGGCGAAAGACAGTCTGGAGAGCGGATCCCTGCTGTGGTGAACCCTTCCGTCGTTGGAGCAGCTGAGCTGGGGTGGAACACAGCGCCGCAGGAGCAGGACAAACCACACAAGGTTTTCTTTGACACATATCTGTAACAGAAGTAATTGAGTAAGGGCTTGTTTGAATTTGAGGATTCTAACAATGCAGGGATAGGAAATAGACAGGAATAGGATAGGAATGCACGTGCAAAACAGAGAATTTAAAAACACAGGATTTCTGCCAATCTGGGTGTTTGATTCACAACAATTGGAAGATCACAGGATGCAAAAAAGCATGGTGAGATTAAGTCAAACCACAAGAAAATGTACGGTTATAATGCTATTATGCTACTATCTCTTAGTCTTGTGCTTGATGAATAGGAATATGAAAAGGAGGAGAAGTGGAAATTAGAATTCCTACGGTTTTTCTTTCAAGGAGACACTAAAGGAACAAATCCTACAGTTTTCCTTTGCTCCATTCCTTTGCACCAAATTCATGAAAAGTAGTACCATAGGAAACTTTCCAATTCCTATGTTTTTCATTCACTTTTCCTTTCAAGCACTGGCGATTCTAGTAGGCAGGCTTGAGCAAGGAAAATCCTACACTAAAAAATGTTTTTGTGCTACTTCTATTACTTTGGACCCAGGCCACTGCCATACTAGCTCAACTCCCAGGCCCATCGACAAATGCACAGCTCAAACGCGCAGAGATAAATAATGATGGCGTTCAAGAGAGTCCATCACGGATAGCTAAGTTGCCTGGTACCTCACTGCTTGTCATATAGTAGGATAAAATAATCGTATTTCCCGTTACTACGAGTGCTCAGTGGACAATATATATAACATGTAGAGTAAAAAAGAGATGCAACAAGTGTACAACCTCTTTGGCGAAGCCATGTCGATCTCAGCGTGATTGGGTTGGCCGGTGAGGATGCTCCGGCTGACTTGGCTGTCGGAGGAGGGGAAGAAGATCTTAGGCGTCTGGAGATGGAGCCCGAGGTACTGCTCCGCTGTGATGGAGGGTTTCGTCGTTGGAGCAGCTCCGGTGAGTTGTACGACGCCGAGGCTGAAGCAGGACAAGAGAGACAACGAACAACGTTAACCTGAGTGGAATTCTAATAGCATCTCCAATACATGACGTAAAATACATAACCACAAAGTGCTAGATGTAAAATACATCAACTGTCATCTGAACTTAACTGTCGAAACTGAATTTAACTGTCGAAACTGAACTTAACTGTCGAAACTGAATTAACTTGAAACTGAATTTTGCTGTCGAAACTGAATTTTGCTGTCGAAACTGAACGCACTAGCAAGGTGAGGCTACACGTCGGTCGACTGACTTTTTCATCTCTGGTCAGTCGATTTTGCAGCCGTTGGATACGAAATCAAGGGCCTGCGGTTCATCTTCAACCTCCACCCCCTGAGCCGCCAGCCACCCGCCAAGCAGCCCCCGCCGCCCGCGGCCGGGTGCGCGCCGCCCGCCCCGAAAACACTCCCCACCGCCGGTCCGCCGCCGCCCCGGCCATCCCTCTAGGCCCCCCGTGCCGAGCTTTTTCTCCGGCGATCCCCACGCCACCGCCCCGCCACCGCCGGCGACCACCGCCCCCATCCTGAACCCTAAGATAGATAGTGGGGTACCTCTCCGGCGAGCCCCCTCCCCGCTGCGGCTGGTTCTTCCTTCACCCCGGCGAGCCCCCCACCCCTGAAAATCGACTGACCCAAAAGTCGATTCAGTCGACTGAAGTGTAGCTAAATCGGAGCAGCATCGCAAGCAAGAGCAAGAGCGAGAGCAGCAGCGCGAGCAAGAGCAATAGCAAGAGCAGACCAGGCAGGGGACCGAGAGCAAGAGCAGAGCAGCAGCGCGAGCGAGAGCTAAAGCAGCAGCAGCTCCTACTGATGTGGACGTCGCCGCCGAGGGAGCGACGCCGTGGAGGAAGTGGCCGGCGACGCCGCCGTGGATGGAGCCGCGCCGTGTCGGCTCGGGACCGAGCGCCGGCAGCACCGTGAGATCGAATCAAGAAGAAAATGCGGCGATTAGTGTACAACCTCTTTGGTGGCGCCGATTAGGCCGCAGCTTCATCCGAGGAAACGGTGATGATGATGCTCTTCCGGTGGTGCAGGTGAAGACGGCGGTGTGGGAATGGAGGTGGCGCGAAAGACGAGGGGAACGTCGGGGCAGCTCCTTGGAGGTGGAGGACGGGGTGGCTGAACCGGCGGGACGATGAGATCGACGACGGATCCTCATCCGGTACGGTGGATGAGGGACGTCGAGGTGTTGCTGTGGACGACGTCGTCGGGGAAGAGGCTCCGGCTGGGTGGCGGACGGAGCAGGGTGTGGGGTTTCGTCGCGGGTTTTCGCGGCCTCGGTGTACGAATGGGTGGGCGGATGGGATGGCAGTGGGGAACCATGGCTTAGAGACGCGCTTGTCCGAAATGTGGGGTAAGTTACGAAAGTACCCCCACCGATTTGAGGCGGTTCTTTCGGTTCAGGGGTACCACGGGCATTTCGCGTGTCGGGATTTCACAGGAGGTGGGAGTTTTCGCGCGCGTTGTAATTTCGGAATAGCAAGGCGCGGGTTGAGATGGAGGGAGTTGTCGGAGCACAACGAGACAAAGATATATCTTAAATATTTCGGGCTAACAAGGCGCGGGTTGAAGAGGCGGGAGTTTCGCAGCACGATAGACAGAGACGCTAGCTTGAATTTTCGGCATAACAAGGCGCGGCTTGAAATTTCGGAAGAACAAGCTTAACGTGTACCCAAAAAAAGACAATTTGCACCTCAACACGCACAACACACACACAAACACCATTTAGACTAGAGTAAGGTACACGTGCATTGCACGCATGAGATTTGGCAACCAAATTATGAATAAATACCACATTATAGCATGCAAGCTTTGAGTCATATATGCATGATGTAGATGTTCGTTTAATTCTTATAGTTCATTTCATTCAAAATCATCTAGTTTTTATAAGAAAGCTAATCTATTTTAAGATTCATGGAATTGTGCGTTGTAAGACATAAAGTAAAAACAAATAATGGCAAATCATGTAGAAAAACATTTGGGCAATTCTGATACGGAAGATTCTAGAACAAATAAGAAGTGCTTGTGTTTTGATGTTTGTGCATTATGCTTAAGTTCAACCATGGAGTCTTCTAGATTATACATGTGGCGAAATCTGGTGGAATCTAGATGATATCCAACGGCCAGTAGTGCTCAAATTTGCCATCTTTGGACCATCGGATTCGCCTCATCCAACGACCATCTTTCAAAGTTAAAGTTACCCGCACACAATATAAAAAAATATAAATATAATATATATATAGGGGTATAGATATAGATATGTGATGCGAAAGCCGCCCATCATCTCCAATTAGAATAGTGTGTCCATGCACGGATGCGACGTGGCCAAATGATGTCTGCCATCGGTATCTCAAATTCAAATCAGTCTGACCTTGTTCAATGTGTATACATTACAACATGCTCGTTTCCAAACCACACCGCGCAGATCTCCGTTATATTCATGCATGCATGGGTTTCAAACATCAGGATCTCTTATTCAAATATTTGAATTCAACTTTACATTGATTATGACCTCACCTATTCTTTTACACCCACACAGTAGTCTTCTCTTTATAATTGTACCACTAACTTTCTCTCGTGCATGCATGCACACACACTACCAGTCGGCATTATCCATCGCACGCATGCAATCTTTTTCTTCAGGTCGGTCTCCCATGAAGGCACACACCCACACACATCCCCCTCTCCATCATATCGGGCATTCTTTATCTCTCACGCGTGCATGCGCAACGATCGATGTTCCTCTATGTATGTGTGTATATAGCTAGGTCTTTCATAGTTTTCCACACAAACCGATCAATCGATATATCCAGTGAGGTCTCACCCTCTTTCCCACGTCCACATCGATCAATCTATACCTCTCTATATAGGATTAACATATATAGCTAATACACCCACATTAATTATATATCCAACGTCCCCCTCTCATCATCCATGCCTTCCGCTTCATCTCTCAGACGCGTGCACAATGGCGAAGACAGGGGGCAGTAAGGGCCCTGCCCCTCCCCCTAACATCACTATATATCGAGGCTAATATGAATGTGATCATTAGACAATTGCTGCTAAAAATGGTTTAAGTTCATGAATTGACCCTCCTCGTAAAGGATTAGCAATGCTTGGCCCCCTAGCTCATTTATTTTTCATGGCTCCGCCACTGCGCGCAACAGCGCACGTGTTCGCCCCCTCTCTCTAAATATCGATCTCGCACTTGTGCATTCCTTCATAGTCTCCCTCCACTCGGCCCCTCGCACCATCTTCTAGCCCCCACCGGATTTTGCCACATGTACAATCTAGCAGACTCCATGGTTGAACTTAAGCATAATGCACAAACCTCAAAACAACAGTGGTTCTCTTTTGTTCTAGAATCTTCCGTATCATAACTGCCCAAACTTTTTTTCTAGTTGAATTGCCATTATTTGTTTTTACTTTATGCTTTACAACGCACAATTCCATGAATCATAAAATAGATTAAGGGCTTCTTTGATTCAAAGGATTCTCAAAGGAATTTTGGAGGATTCTAATCATTAGGAATTTTTCCTATCTTGGTTGTTTGATTCGTAGGATTGTAAACCATAGGAATTTTTCCATATGATTCATTTGCACTAGATTTCATAGGAAACATCCCATCCACTCAAACCTCTTTGAAAGAATTCTGCGTTTTTTCTATGCACAATCAAACACTCGTACAATCCTGTAGGATTCAAGACGACATTCCACTATAATCCCATGTTTTTCCTATTCCCGCGTTCTTAGCTTTTTTATAAAAACTAATTGATTTTGAATGAGATGAACTATAAGAATTAAACGAAGGGCTACATCAGGCATATATGACTCAGAGCTTACATGCTATAGTGTGGTATTTATTCATAATTTGGTTGCAAAATCTGATGTGTGCAATGCACGTGTACCTTACTAGTACTTCGAGTATGTGCAAAACACGTAAATTAGAATACCAATGGCACGCTACACAGTGTCTCTCTTACAGTTCATGAAGCCACGTGGCACATGTGGAGGCGTTGTCGCGACCTCCTTGCGTGGATTGATCACAGTGACGTGCTGCTGGTTCCAGAAGAATGTACTCGTCCTCCCTGAGCCATACTGGCGGTACATGCACGAAGCGAAGATGTGCACGCACGCCACGCACGCACTCATTCCCTCGCACGCACACGCGGGTACACGGGCGGACGCAATTTTGTACCAAGATCCACCCCATGTGATAATTTGACGCGTGTAAAGTCGTTCACTTCATTGATGGTCAATTAATACAGCGCATGCAAATTGAGTGGACGTGAGGGCGGAAGAAAGACATTATTACTCCACTGCGCGCATGCGAGTAGTTAAATCGTGGGTTGCTAGTAGTACTTCCATTGGTCTCCTTCGTATTTTGTGCCAATTTTTGACAGTAACATAATATTTACGCATTTGAGCAGTGTAGTACTTGAAATTTATGTTCCGCTAAACTCATCGGGAGCCGTTTCGGGCCTCGAAACCAAAACCATCAATTAATCTTTACCTTGTTCCCATCACATTCGAAAGCCTGCTCACACCTACTAGTACGTACCAAACCTGAACGTGTTCCCACTATGCAGGTATTAGTACTAGTGCTAGTACTTAGGTTATAAAAAGGGGAACTACCTAACCGAAAATTACTCTACCTTTCCTCCTCATAAGTGCTTCTTCTTCGTCCGTCGTTGCCATGGCCGGTGAGCAGAGCTCTAGGTCGAGAACTACTCGTAACAAGGGAGCGGCAACCAAGGCTGCGGAAAAAAAGAGGGCTCGCCGCCACGCAGAGACCTCGAAAGATCTCTCACGGGCAGGCGATGGCTCCCAGGAGCGCCCTAGCCGCGGAGGCGAACATGCCGAGCCGGCGGAGCTGGAGTCGTTATCCCTCGACGGCATGCCCGATCAGCTCAATAAGCACCTCAATAAGCAGAAGGAGTTCATCCAAGGCTTGATGGAGTTGCTGAAGGAGAGCCTCGACGACATGCCCGCTGAGCTCAATCAGCAGGGGGAGTTGACCGCCGGCTTGGTGATGCTGCTGAAGAAGAGCATTGCCTCGGAGAAGAAGGCGACCGGCGAAATCCTGCGACTTCAGGAGGACAAGGCGAAGCTCTGCCACGAGATCGACCTGTTGAAGGAGAAGAACGCCGGCTGGAAGAAGCTGCATGAGAATAGTAGTTCCTCGATGAAGATGCTGCAGGCCCTCGTCATGGAACAGAAGGAGGAGTTGGCGAAGCTCCGCATCGAGCACCCGGCTGCTGTCAAGGTACGTAATGCGGCCGTGGAACAGATGATGAAGGCTCGCGTCGAGAAATCCCGCGTCATGGACAGAATGAAGAAGATGGCGGAGGAGACGCGCAAGGAGATGGAGGTCGTGGAGGAGATGAAGAAGCAGTTACGACTCCGCGGCGAATTAGATCATTTGGGGTGATAATCTTCCTTCTTCTTTTGCTCCTGTGTTTCATCTTTTGCTTCGGGTGTTTCGCCGCACGTGTCACGTTCTCTGCGAGGCATGAATAGAACAATGGTTTTTTTGAGGGAATGAATAGAACAATGCTAACAATGAGATGACTAGCAAATTAGATCATTTTTATCGCCATATGGCACTGGGCTGCCGTGTTTCGTGCTCCTCCGTCGCAGTACTACTCCAGTGGAAAACTTGAGTATACCGCACGGTTCTTTGCTCCTCCTCGATCAGGTCGTCGGCGCATTATACGAGCAGTCAAATCACAAGGCCCCGCCTTCCAGCAGTAATGAGCCATCAAATCACAAAGGCCCTCGCCTCTCGTGAAACCGACCAAGCTAGACTGCCCCGCCCTCTAGCCTTTTAAAAATGTATACTTTTGTACAGCAGTAGTATCGATGGATTGCGCCATGGAGCAAAACTTGAAATTAAAAAAAGGTGGTACATATAGAGAGCGCTCGTCGCCAAATTATGCATATAGTACTATTAAAAAGGCTAGTCACAATAATGGTGTCCAGCACAACCCACCCCTCAAATAAAACTAAGAGGGTGCTTGGATACGTTTTAGTCCCATGACTAAAAGTAGTGGGACTAAAACATGCTAGCCTCACCCATGCTTGGATCCAAATACTAAAAAGGCTAAAATCAAGTTAATGAGCATTTATTATCCTCCAAACCCTCCAATCCAGAACTCGCCTGTGTTAAAGGAGAGGAGTTAAATGAGTAGAGAGAGGACTAATCCACATTTTAGTAGGGGTACCCCTGACTAAAAATTTTAGTCTCAAGACTAGTTTTAGCCCCTCTTTAGTCAGGGGTGCTTGGAACTTTAGCCTCTTAAAGAGACTATTTTTAGTCAGACTAAAATAAGTCCCTTGGATCCAAGCACCCTCTAAGCATCCTGGAATTCTTTGACAAAACTAAGCACCCTGAAATTCTTTGACAACTAAACTGCTGGCTATATGATGTTGGCCATATATATTGTACGTATATAATGTGAAGAAACGAGTGGTAGTACTATACCAACTAAAAGATGAAATGTAAGAAATACTAGTATGTACGTACTGAAGAGTTAAAGTAACGAGAAGAAACATAACATAGTTCTGCTGGGGGCTCAGCACAACACACCCCTCAAATTAAATTAAGCACACCTGAAATTAAACTTTGCAACTATTCCGGTAGACACTGCATTAGAACCACCATGAGCAACGACACTGCCACCTTACTCGGAGTCCTCGTCCACGTCCTCGGACTTCGTCCTTGTCCCTCTTCCTCTTGGCCGATACTTCTTTGCTTGAACCGCACACTTGGCTGTTGCTCTTCATCCAACCCTTGTAGATATTGAAGCAAAGGTAGCCATCCATTGCAGCATAGTGGATGTGGTCTATATCTAGTACATTCCGCTGCCATGCATGATGATGAAACGTGTATGGAGGTTTCTCCAGTTTACCGTACAAAGGATGAACCATGGCTCCTGCCAGGGTCAGCATTGAAGGCTGACAAGAGGACACCAGCCGATTCTTCTGGAGGTCGAAGGTGTTGCCTACAATGAGGCCTATCCGACGCAGGACTTCCTTGTCGTTCTAAAGTCTACAGTAACGAATTTCACTGTTTTGTCCTTGAGGAAGTTCTTAAAATCCTGGCACTCAACGTCGGCATGGCATATGTGGTAGACCAAGCAAACGTTATGTACGCAAACCTGGATCACGGCGGGCTTCTTCCTCTCTTCGTCCTTTAGATCCTTCTCTGGTCCCAGGACTGTGGTGTACTCAACATCTAGCCCAGCGACCCACTCATCATCTGAGTTTTCGAACATGCGTCTGAAGCGAGAAAGGCATCCTTTCACCCGTCGTGGAAGAACGGGTGTAGATGACGTCGAACTCATCGCCGGTGATGGTTCTAACCTTGTACTCACCGCCGATCATGGAGATTTGGGACGCCATGGATTTGGGAGGAGGGTTAGGATTAGTGGAACTGCCGTAATGTGAATGGACGGGACGACTAGGAGCGAACCGCCGTAGTATTGAAGGACGTGCGGGGACGAGTAGGAGCGAACTGCCAGCATGCGAACGGCTGGGTAGTGGCTTTCCATTCTCCCATGATACGGGCTTCCGAGAGCCCTTGGATCTGAGCTCGAATGGTTGCATGGCGTGATTCTAGACCTATGGGTGAATATCCTATCCTGCAGGGTTATTCTGCAAATTTTCAGCAACTTAGCATGCGACCGTTTGATCTGAGATCCAAGGGCTGCAGCAGCCGTATCATGTCGCCTACCACGACGTCTTCTCGCGGTCTCTTGTTCGAAATCCACAGCGGCAGAGCCTACTCCTCGTCTTCTCGCGTCTCTGTCGAACCGACTAGGCGAACTGCCGCCGCCTACCGCGCAGGAAAAGCCCCGCCTCGACTTTTAAATAGTATACAGTATACTAATTTTGTATCCATGGATTGCGGCGCCATGGAGCAAAGCGTCTAGAAAACGGAGGAGAGACGTGGTCTTGCAATAGAGAAGAGGGAGAGGCGAGACGGTGGTTTTGGAATGGAGATGATGGAGAGGAGAGGAGGTGGTTTTGCAATGGAGAAGATCAGAAGAGGGAGAGGCGAGACGGTGGTTTTGGAATGGAGATGATGGAGAGAGAGGAGGTGGTTTTGCAATGGAGAAGAGGGAGAGGAGCGTGCGGCAGCGATTTAGGATTGGACGAGAGGGCCGGCGCGCTGTGACTGGATCAAAATCAAAATCAATTTACCCTTCAATTAAGAAAGTGAACCCACATTAACTAGTCTCCCTTTATTCTGGGTCATAATTGACCATGATTTTCGCACATAAAATATATGTTATACGTTGCAAAATAATATAATTTGAAAGTACATCAGATACGAACCAAACGATACAATTTTTGGTGACATGCATTCACATTTTGCTTGTCAAATACAGTACGTGGTCAAACTTTGACCCAAAATACGCAAAACAACAAAAAAATACTTCCAAGACCAGCGCCGCTCTTCCGCTCTTCTCCTCTTAAAGCACCGCCGCTCCTCTCCAGTTCCAATCTAAATGCAGCGCCGCTCCTCTCCTCTTCCATTTCAAAACCACCGCCCCTCCTCTCCTGTTCCAGTCCAAAACCAGCGTCGCTCCTCTCCCGTTCTAATCCAAACCAGCATTGCTCCTCTCCTCTTCCATTCAAAAACCACTGCCGGCGAGTGAAGGTGCTGTGGAGAAGTAGATCGATGGAGGAGTACAACCGATACATGAGGATCGCAGACGGCGACCCTGTGAAGCTAGCTAGGATGTTGGAGATACAGTCTTGGTTTGACAACAAGGACCAACTAGCGGCGACGGCGACATCCATGGCTAAATATCTACAATAGAGCGAAAAGGCGGCGATACTCCTGGAGGGAGCCGCGCCGGAGTACATAGAGCTGCTCCTCTGGGCCATGGAGCAAACAGATTCACCGAATCCGATCGTGAGGGAGCGGTGGTGGGAGTATTGATCCCAGATGGAGCATCCACCAGAGATTGAAGGATCGAGCATCTACAGGGTGCCGTTTGTGAGGGTGTCCTGCCAGAGCGAGCCGGTGGAGTCTTCGTCGACCGAACCCAACTGCAAGAGGAGAAAAGCAGTTGGCCCGACGACGCTTCCCCGCCATCGTCTCCCTCGCCGTTCACATCGTCTCACGAGGCGGTTGTCTGCCGCCGAGGAATAGGAGGGGGCTGCCCCCCCCCCCCCAGCCCAATAGTCGGGCAGGTTGTGAATTGTCAGGAGGAGCTTAGGGTTGTCAGTATTTGCAGGTTGTGAATTGTGTTTTGTGTTGTGTATTTTGAGAGTACTTTCAGATATGAATGTCTTTTGAATTTCAGATTTGCAGTATTGAGCATATGAAGTATTTTATGAATTCTAGAGATCTATTTTTAGCACTTAAAAAATGTAGTTTCATAGGAGTATAAAAGTGCAGACAATGTGATTCTCAGAGAAGAAACTGCAAGTTTCAGTTTTAGATAAGAAACTACAAGTTCAGTTTCAGATAAGAAACTGCAACTTTCAGAGGCAGAGCATTTATATTAACACGGCCTTTTCAAACAGGGTTAACATCATGTTGGAAGTTTTAGTCATGGTCAAAAATGGAACTACCAACCAGTTAGCATCATGCTGATCAACATCCATGCATAGCACATCTTCATATGATGCACAGTCAAAATGCCCACACAATGTCGAGTGTGCGAAACACAGAGAAAACGAGGGACAAAGTTTTGGCAAGTGTTGGGCTTGGTTTTGGGCTGCCCCGCCTAGGCTTTCATTTTTAACAAGCGCATCCCACGACCTTAGATGGGTGGTCCATAGGCCTATTTGTATTTTCTTAGGGCCGTCATGTATCGACCGACCTATGGACCTCCCATCCGAGGTTTTATTTTTGGCAGCCCAATTTATGTATTTTTTGAAGAAAACGCAGAGGTCTGTTCTATTTTTCTATATAAGAATAGGAATGCCAGGTCCAACTTTCCCTTCTAACTATATTATATATATTGAAATTATTTTATATGTTGACTGTTTAGTTCACATAATTGGCAAATAGATGACCGCTCTCGCGATCCCCTTCGCCCCCGCCACCACCTCCACCCTCGCCGCCGCCCCCGCCACTACCTCCACCCTGCCGCCGCCATAGATCTCACCGCCACCCCCGCCTCCTGACTCTGGGCGCGCATGCCCCCCTCAGCAAGTCCGCTTGCGCCTCCCATGGAGTCGCCGGCCAGATCCACGAGGAAATGGCTGGAAGACAGGCAGATGTACAAGATGCATCTCCCACATGTCTACCAAGCCTTCCTGCGGATGCTCCAGCCGCTCAACTCCGTCGCGCTGGCGGTGCCGCGGGAGACTTGAGGGAGGAGATGGAGGGAGCGGGCGATGCAGATCTGCGAGGATGCTCTCTCCTGGACCCAGTACACGCGCGAATGGAGGGAAGCAGAGGAGGAAGCTGCGAGGGAGGAAGCCGAGGAGGGATCGAATCCGTTCTCTCACTCGCGTAGGTATGCTCGGATGTGCAAGGATCATGTGGATTGGGAGCTGCTGAATCTAGCCCTGGGATCTACTTCAAAGGAGATTTCTCGGAGGAGCACAGGATGCCCCACCCCAGGGAGCTGCCGATTGCATTCGTTCGATGGGTGAAAGGAGAAGTGAAATCAGGAGATCCACGCCGTGCTGCGAGATGGGAATGCTTGACTAGACTCATGCCCACCAGCACGCCACCGGAGCCGGAGCAGGTGGATCCCCTACCTTACCTCTCCCCCAAACCTGCAGAAGATTGAAATTAGGCTTGCAATCTGCTTCAATTGAGCTGTCTGGTGGTTATTTCTGCTTCCTGAGAGACAACATCTGGCTGGAGGATGTGAAGGAACCAGGAACTCCAATGAATTTGCCCTATCACAATGGGGGAGCGTCGGTTGGGCAGTGGTGCGGCCCACCTCCTCCCCAAATGGGGGCACGATCTGGGCAGGCTCCTGTAATTGCCCAAGATCAATATGCTAGTGGTTCTGACTCTCAGATCAATGGGAAATCTCAAGGCAAGAATCATCAAAAGAAGAGATAGGACATCCAGAAAACTGCTCCTGCCCCTGCTTCGGGCCTTATGGCATACTCTGAGGTGATCTGCTACAACTGTGGGGAACCAGGGCATCATTTGGATAAATGTGTCAAGCCCAAGAGTTGTTTTATCTGCAGAATGGTTACCCATAAAGTTGAGAATTGCCCTGTCAGAAGGAAAACCCACAGTTCTGCTAGATATGTTGGAAGTGCTGCTCCAGGATTAGGGTTCTACCACATAGACCCACCTAATGAAAATGCTCAGTATCATGGCTCCCTGAAGAATGTGGGGATTGTTTTGGTAGAAGCTGGTGAAGTGACCAAGAAGGAACTTGCCACTGAGTTTGCAGACATTTACAAAACCAACTGGCCCTGGCCAATCAATGCCCTAGATGAGTGGACATTCTTGGTCAAATTCCCTCCTGAAATAGATGTAGTTCAAGTTGCTAGATACCCCTGTTTTGGTCTCAAAAAATATAATGTTGTAGTCAATGTTGAAGTCTGGAAAGGCAGGATTGAGGCTGAAGAGGACCTCCAGGAAACTTGGATCAAGATCAGGAAATTGAACCCCCAAGTGGTGTGACTGGACTATGCTGGATCAAATCACTTCCACTCTGGGGGTCTTACTGGATGTGGATTGGCAGCATAATTTCAAGTCATTCTATGAAACTGTTAGGGTCAAAATCTTATGTAAAGATCCCTCCAAAATCCCTGCTGAAAGGCTTTTTGGAGTTGGGAACAAAATCTACAGGCTACTCATTGAGGTGGAGTCCTTAACCCCCACTGAAACTGGCACCTCCACCAACCTCTCTGCTGGTACATATGTCTCTGCAGCTGAAACTAGTACCAATCTTACTGAAGATGCTGAATCCAACAGGAGCTCTAGATCTGAATCAGATAAAGGGTCTGCTGCCAATTCTGGGGCCCATAACATCAGAGGACAGTCTTTTGGCCACATTCAGATGCTTGTAGAAACTACACCCACTTCAGTCCTCAAGACACACCTCCCTGATTCTCCATACACTCCTCAACTCAGCATCCAGGAAAAGATCTTGAATTATGTGCTTGATGAAACTGATGGATTCAACCTTCTCAGGCAAATGGAGCTCGTGGAAGATGATGATCTGATGGAATTAGAAGGTTCTGTAGATCTACAAGAGGATCAAGAGGCACTTGTTGGAACAACTGAACTCCCAGATAATTTGGACTCAAAATACAACTCTGACTTCCCTGCCGTTCCTAAGGAGAAGCACCTTCCCAAATGCGGTCCTGTTCAAGCCACCAGAACCAGTGCCAGGGTAGCTGCTGATAAGAGAACCATTATTGAAAAAGCTCAACAGCTCAAAAAGGTTCAGAACCTGGAAGTGCAAAAACCCCGGGGTATGGAACACACTTCCTTCTCCAACTTTAATGATCCTTCCTTCAATGCCATTGCTGCTAAGATTGGTGTAGATGTTACTTCTCTTAATGATGGCATTGAATGCTCTTCCTTTATTTACCCTCACCAAAACAGATCTGAAGGCTCTGTTTTTGAGAATTTTTCTCTAGATGGTAGTTCTAGTTTAGACTGCATTGACCCCCCTACTGAGCCAAGTGAGGGTCTCTGGTCTCTTATTTGTAGACATAAACGCGGCAAGCACCCTAGGAACAACATTTCTCCATGAATGCTCTGTTCTGGAATATTAGAGGTATTGCTGCTCTTGGTAGGAAGTCCCTTATTATTGACACCATTAACAAAACCCATGCTACCATCCTTGGGTTCCAGGAAACTAAGAAAGAGGATTTTTCCTCTTCTTTTCTTAAATCTCTCATTAGCAACCGAGATTTTGACTGGCATGTTCTTCCATCCAAAGGATCTGCTGGAGGCATCCCGATGGGAATAGATTTAAGCATTTTTTAGGTTGTTGCTTGGTCACACCTAGACTTTTCTGTTAGTTGTTTAGTTAATTTCAAAACTACTGGTCAAACCTTTAGGATTATCACTGTTTATGGATCTCCTTATGAGGAAGGCAAAGAAGCTTTTATTTCTGAACTTCATACCTTATTTCTAGATACTCACATTCCCACCCTGATTGGAGGGGATTTTAATTTAGTTAGGAATGCTGCAGATAAAAGCAATGGTTCCATTAATCATAAATGGAATGACTGCTTCAATGCTTGAATTGAGATCTGGAGCTTGCTTGAAATTAAACTTTCTTCTAGGAAATTTACCTAGGCCAATAATCAAGTAGACTTGATTATGTCCACCATTGATAGAATTTTCTATGACACAGAATTAGATAGTTTCTTTCCCCTTTCTAGTTGTAGAGCTCTGCCCAGATGTGGTAGTGAACACACTCCTTTGCTCTGGGACTCTGGTCTTAACCAAACTCCAAAGAGCAATATTTTTAAATTTGAAAAGTGGTGATTGCTTAGAGAAGATTTTACTGAGCTAGTCAGGAAAATCTGGAATGAGCCTACTGGGAGCAGCTGCCCCCTAGAAAATTGGCAGATCAAAATCAGGAGATTTAGAAGAACTACCAAAGGGTGGAACTCCAATGAGGAAGCTAATCTTAGAAGATACAAAAGGCTTCTCCTCCTTGAGTTTGATTCTCTAGATATTAAGGCAGAAACCACTGACCTCTCTGAGGCTGAGACTAATAGATTAAACTTTGTCCATGGAGAGCTCAAGAAAATTTGGCTTCAAGAAGAAATCAAAGCCAAACAAAGGTCTAGAGATAGGAACATTAAGGAGGGTGATAGAAATACTTCTTACTTCCATGCAGTAGCTAACCAGAGGAGGAGGAAAACCCTCATTCACTCCCTTGATGGCCCTAATGTCCCTGTTACTGAGGTAGATGAGATCCTGAAAGTGGCTAGTGACTTCTTCAAAGACCTGTTTAAGAAAGAAAACCCTTCTGGGTTCTCTCTACAAAACAATTTTTTCTCTGCTTCTGAAAAAGTCTCTCATGCTGAAAATGAGCTGCTAGAAGCCCCTTTTTCAGAGACAGAGGAGAAGGAAGTCATTTTTAGCTCTTATCCTGATGGGGCTCCTAGTCCTGATGGGATTCCCTTCTTGTTTTACCAGCATTTTTGGGACTTGGTGAAAAATGATCTGTTAGATCTTTTTCAAGCCTTTCATAGAGGAGAGTTGGACATATACAGGCTCAACTTTGCTATGCTCGCTCTTATTCCTAAAGAGCCTGAGGCCACCTCTATGAAGAAATTCAGGCCTATCAGCCTGATTAACTGTAGTTTTAAGATTTTCTCTAAAGTCCTCACCACTAGGCTCTCTAAAGTCCTGCAGAAGTTGATTGCTAGCAATCAATATGCATTTCTGAAAGGGAGATACATTTTAGAGAGTGTTGTTACTGCTCATGAAGTTCTTCATTCAGTCCACTCAGGGGGTGATAAAGGACTTGTCCTTAAATAGGATTATGAGAAAGCCTTCGATAAAGTTGACCTTGATTTCCTTATGAAACTCCTGGAGCTTAGAGGTTTTGGGGGTAAATGGACTAGTTGGATCCAGCAACTTACTCATGGGGGTCTGTTGGGGTCAAGTTAAATAACTGTGAAAGTGATTTTTTCCTTGCTGGTAAAGGCCTTAGGCAAGGTGACCCCATCTCCCCGCTTTTGTTTAATTTAGTAGTGGACGTTCTTACTACAATGCTGAGCAAAGTTGTTGATCATAGTCTAATTGCAGGGCTTTGTCCTGAGGTCTGCCCTGGTGGCATCATCTGCCTTCAATATGCAGATGATACCATCCTTTTCTTAGAAAATGACTCCACACATGCTAGCAATCTGAAAACTGTTCTAACCTATTTTGAACAAGTCTCAGGCATGAGAATCAACTACTCTAAAAGTGAACTCATCCCTATCAACATGGATAATCAGGAGTTAGCTGACTTCCTCTCTATTCTAGTCTGTAATAAAGGTAACTTCCCCATTAAGTACCTAGGTATCCCTCTCCACTATGATAAACTGAGGAGAGAGGATATCCAACCCCTTCTAGATAAAATCATTAAAAGGATTGCTAGGTGGAGGGGAAAACTTATCTCTTACAGAGGTAGATTGATCCTCATACAAGCTTGTTTGGCTAGCATTCCAGTGTATCTCCTCTCCTTCTTCAAGTTCCCTAAATGGGCAGTGAACCTCATCAATTCTCAGATGCCTCATTGCTTGTGGAATGATTTTGAGGGAAATAGGAATCTACACTTTGCTAATTGGGCCCTAGTCTCTATGAAAAAAGATTTTTGAGGCCTAGGCATACCTAACCTCCAAGAAATTAACATCTGTCTTCTAGGGTCTTCGATTAAAAGATTCTATGAGGAAGACCTGAAACCCTAGAAGCTTCTTATTGCCCATAAATACCTAGGAAATAAACCTAATATTTTTGTCCCTTCCTCCAACCCTAAGGCCTCTAGATTCTGGAAAGTATTAAAATCTATTATGCATCCTATGAAATTTGGTTACAGATGGAACATAGGGGATGGGAGCAGAACCAGGTTCTGGGAAGATATTTGGTTTGGCACATCCCCCCTAGCAGTCCAATTTTGGCCTATTTACTCTGTCTGCAATGAGCTTAACAAAAGTGTCAATGAAGTTTGGGATGGTCAATGCCTAAAACTCTCTTTTAGAAGGAACTTTAGTGATAGTCTCATGGAACAATGGTTCTAGTTGGAGGAAATTGCCAAAAGCATTACCTTTACTGCCGAGCCGGATGCCCTGATTTGGCAGCTGGACAATAAGGGGAAGTATTCCTCCAGCTCCCTCTATCATGTTATCAACTTTAGAGGGGTTCAACCCATGTTTATCCCTGTTGTCTGGAAACTGAGACTTCCCCCTAAAATTCATGTATTTCTCTGGCTTCTCTCCAAAAACAAATTGATGACTAGGGATAACCTTAGGAAGAGACACATCATCAAACCCTTGATTGTGTTTACTGCTTGGAACAAGAGTCTTGTTCTCACCTATTTTTTGAATGTATAGTTGCTAAACATCTATGGGCCCACATTGAGGAATATTTCTCTAGTCAGATTGGCTCATCCTTCGAATCTGTCGCCAGATTCTAGATTGCTACCAAAAAGTGCTCAGTTTTAAAATACTGTTAGCTCAGCTGTCCTTTGGTGCCTCTGGAAATATAGAAATGCTATGATTTTCAGTAACACCTCCTGGATTTCCATTCCACGGGTCTTGAGGTTGATCAGGAACATGGTGAGGAACTGGGCGATTCTCTCCTCCGGATCAGACAAGGACAAGTTGATGAGCTTCATGGAAACCCTAACAAGATCCGTCCAGAAACCATTGGCGATCACTTGTGGCTGAACAAGGCTCGACCTGCTCTGGGGCTGGACCCGTGGGCTTGTCTCAAGATCTCTGATGAAGATGATGGGCACCTGGCGCCGAAAAAGAGGGACATCCACCATGCTATGCCTTCCAGCCCGGTGTCTCCGCTTACTTACTGGTCGCCGCAGGCTGACACGGCCCCTCGGCTGAAGACCATGAAGGCTTCGCTGGACCCTCCTTGTGTCATTTGAGTGCTCTATCCGCTCTGCCTTTAACACCGCTCGGGCGATTTGTTTTATTCAGAGAACTTGTTCATCCACCCCCCTAGTTTGTAGCTTTTCTACCTTTGCTTTCGAACTGCTCTTTGAGCTGCTGTATCAGAATATGTTGTGGTTTCGTTCTCAGCAATGGAACCGGGGAGATGCTCCTTGTTTTTCTAAAAAATATATTTTATATGTTATTATATATTATTTTTATTGTCATCATATATTTAACAGATACTTACATATGTAAGAAAACAATATCCCACATCTTATTAACTTATAAAAATAATTTCTTAAAAAATAAAATCCTGGATTGTTTTGGCACAAAAATCCTAGTGATTGTGCACAAAAGCTTGGTAAGATTTAAGGACGAATGTAATAATATCACTTATTATTTAAATATATTTATAACAAAATGCTCAGCCCCTTTTTATTTTTTGAGAACATTGCTGGCCCAACCCAACATTATAATTAGAATCAGCCCAGCAAAATCGTGCATTTCGAGAAAGTGCAAATGGCCTGTAATTCTTTAGGAAATAAAATAAATGGGCCGCATGGATGCTACATTATTTGTTCACCCAGCCCAGCTAATGGATGTATCTTCAATCTCTTGTCTTCTTCCTCCAGCGCCGCCGGGACCACCTCCCGCCTCCTGCTGCTAGCAGCTCTGCTTAGCACGCTTCACTATGAAGCGCTACTCCACCGTTGGCCAGGCCATCCCTCCACCTCTCCACACCTCATGTTCTTCTCCACCGACTGCCGAACCACACCGCACTAGAACAAGTTAACCCTCGTACACCTCTCCGTCTGCGACTCTACTCCCGCATCTTCCCATCTCCGGATCGTTGCTGTCCGGGGCCTCGCCGTCGTCCACCATCTTGGATGCGCTCAATGAGGCGTGTTCAACGTGGTCAACGAACAACACCATCGGAAGTAGACTATGCGTGGAGAGGCTGACAGCTGGGTCCACGGCCGCACACAAGGAAATGCCTCATTATGCGCAAAATAATGATTCCTCCAACTGACATCTGGGACCCACCGGAAGGGCCTCTGTATCTCATGAAAATAACGTGCCCCCCGCTGACATGTTGGACCCACTAGCTATCTTCGCATACAAGGAAATGCCTCCTTATTATGCACAAAAAATGAATATTCCCCCTGCCAGTTGGAACCCAGCATAGTGGGAGGCTGACTTGTGGGCCTACCAAGTTGACGGGGACGGAGGGCTTTGTCAACTTAGCCAATATGAACGATTCTAGCTCCTATTACCGTACAATGTTCGTCCAACGATCGTAGTGCTTCTTCAACCTCTGGTCTTCTTGCTCCAGCCGCCCAAACCAGCGACGGTCGTGCCGCGTGCTCCTGCCTCCCGTGGCCAGCTGTGATGCTGCGGAGGCCTCACCGCCCCCTACTACTCCCACCGCTGGCCAGGCGACCCCTCTACTCACCCACACCCCCTGTTATTCTGGGGCGACAGCAACCTCACACCGCAGCCGAACCAGTGAACCCTCATACTCCTCTTCGCGTGGGCATCCACTGCTGCGTCTTCCCCGGCTCCGATTCGTCCCCTTAATAGTCCGCGCCGTCGTCCACCGTCGTGGTGCTCTCGGTGCGGCATGGTCAATGTGGTCAAGGAACGACTTCCATCGGACGTGGACTGTACGTGGAGAGGCTGACAGCTGGGTCCACGGCCGCGGCAAGGAAGTGCCTCCCTATTACGCGCAAAATAATGATTCCTCCACCTGACAGCGGGGACCTACCGGATGGGCCACCGTATTTCGCAAAAAAAATGTTTCCCCCTGACTGCTGGGACCCACCAGCTACATCTTCGCACGCAAGGAAGTGTGTCCGGGCAAAAAAAAACGATTCACCCCCCTGACTGCTGGGACCCACCAGCTACATCTTCGCACGGAAGGAAGTGAGTCCGGGAAAAAAATGATTCGCCCCCCTGACTGCTGGGACCCACCAGCTACATCTTCGCACGCAAGGAAGTGCCTGACAGTCGGGACCCACCTGGTCGAAGCGTATGTAGTGTTGTCATTCTGTTCGCGAACGAGTACATACATATATACTGGTGGATCTAGAGGCGTGCACGTGCCGTAGTACAGGCGCATATGTGTCGTAGTAGAGGCGCGCACGTAGCATGTACACGTATGTACAGTGGCCAGGGTGCAAGAAATAAAATACGGCCACGTATGTGTACATACAGGCGGGGCCTCAAATGCCTACTCGCGCATGCGCACGGCCAGGTCTCGTGTACATGGTTGGGTCGGAACGGAGAAACATCCTCGTCGTCATGTTCATGAGGAGGCAACAGAATGCGTCGTGTTCATGGGGAGGCAACGGAATGCGTCGTGTTCATCGGGAGGCAACGGAACGCGTGGGAGCCAACCGGCTGGGTCGGAACGGAATGCGTGGTCGTGTTCATTGGGAGGGCTTGGACGGAACAGGCGATGGAAACGAGGCCTGGCATACTGCACAACGTAGGAAATGGACCTCCTACGTTCGGAATGGGGTCCTGTTGATCGGGAGGGGTCTGGCGTACCGCAAAATGGAGGAAACGGACCTCCTACGGTCGAAACGGGGGTCCTATTGATCGGGAGGGGTGTGGCGTACCGCAAAACGGACGAAACGGACCTCCTACGGTCGAAACGGGGGTCCTGTTCATCGGGAGGGGTGTGGCGTACCGCAAAACGGATAAACGGACTTGTGTTGGAGCGCTATGGTCGAAACGGGGGTCCTATTCATCGGGAGGGGTCTGGCGTACCGCAAAACAGGACTCCACGGGATACTGTTCATCTCCACCGTCGACCTCCTACATCCTCCATGGGCTACCGTCGACCTCCTCCAGCCTCCACGGGCTCCTGTTCATCCAGCCTCCACCGCGCGCTACTCCACCGGCTACTGTTCAACCACCCCTCCACGGGCACCCCTCCATCATCTACTGTTCATCCAGCCCTCCACACCACGGGGTCTTGTTCAACCACCCCTCCACGGGCACCCCTCCACCGTCTACTGTTCATCCAGCCCTCCACCATACCACGGGGTCCTGTTCATCCAGAGGCAACGCCACCGCTCACTGTTCATCCAACCCGTCCCCCTGCAATGCTCGCTGTTCATCCCAGAGGCAGCATCGATCGGCTTCAGTTAGCAGCAGTAGCGAAGGAATCGCTCGATCGGGTTCAGATAACAGCCATCGATCGATGCTTGGGTTCAGTAACGCGTAGCCTGCAGTGCAATCGCTCAGGTTCAGTTAGAGCCCAATGCCTCACTCGGGTTCAGTTAGAGCCAACGCCTCGCACAACACGCGTACGTGTATGAGAGAAACACGCATCGCTCGGCCCCCGGCCTCCCACTATAACTGGGAACTCCCCGAAATTTTCCTACCCCTCGCTTCTACCACGGTTTTTTCAGTCATGGACGGCCCAAAGAATGTCATGCAGCTGCGTCTCCGGCCCGCCCAGGATGAAAAGCCCATTTTCTGTCATGATTTTTTGTCATAGAAGTAGGATCCCACCACATCTATGATGATACTGGGTTTTGTCACAATTATCGTCATAGAAGTGTCATATGTATGGCAGGAAAAAATTTCATTCGGCCCAAAATGTCACGGATGTGTCTTTTTTTGTAGTGCCAGGACGCCCGGTTCTGCCTGCAGGAGGGCGACGATGAGAGCGACATCCGCGCGCTCTGTGTCGAGTCGAGCCTCTGCCGCCCGGTTCAAGTCCAGGATGTCCGGTTCCGCCTGCAGGAGGGCCTCGATGGCAGCGGCATCTGTGCGCTCCGCCTCAAGTTGAGACTCCGCCGCCCGGTTCACATCCACGACATCCGGTTCCGCCTACAAGAGAGCCTCGATGGCAGCGGCATGCACGCACTCCGTGTCGAGTAGATCCTCTGCCTCCCAGTCCTCCTGTAGTATCGCCATGTTGAACCGCTGGTCCGCCTGCACCATGGGGGACTCGGACGCCGGCACGAAGTCGACGTCCATCGTCTCATACCCATCGGGGGCCTTCTGCGTCGCGACCTCCTCCATGAACATTGGATCGGCTTCCTCCTCCTTGTAGCTTGGCTCCAGAGAACTCAGGGATTGGCCCGCCACAAAGCGATCTTGGGAACAGAGGTGTGTGGCACCGACCGCCGCTGCGATTTCTGCGCGGCGCTCCGGCATCAGCATCTTGTAGTAAGTGATCTTGCGGCGCACCATGGCTTTCCGGCGAACTAGGGGATGCTTGATGTGGGCTAGGGGATCGAAAGTTGGGGGAATGGGCTGGAGATTTGGTGTGGTTTTAGGGCAGTGGCTGGCATAGGCCGAGCAGCGAAGGTTCTGGTGTGAATAGTGGTTCCGGTGACGACCGGGCAATCGGTTTTGATAGTACATCACTCTTGTCGTGTTTGCGTTGTAGCCCGGCACGCTGGACCCTCCACGTCACTCACTGCATGGAACGCGCTTCGTCTTGCGTTTTCCCTCGCTTGTGGGACCGCAGTTGAGAGCAAACCGACGTCCCTCCCCTCCCCCGCCCGCGTCATTTATTATACCACCACTCCCTCCATTTTATGCGAAGTAAATAAAAACAGAGGGAGTATTCTATGGATGAGGATCCCTGACGTGGCCGAACCCATTGAGTAACTGACATGCGGGGCCTAGCAAGCATGGGGTCCACCAGTAAGTGATGGAAAGGGAGGGTAAGGCAGGGATACCTACGTCAGAGGATCCACTTCCACTATACTACTTTGACCAAATGTTATTAGAGTAATAATATATGACATGCAACTTACACAAATGTTAGAGTAATAATATTTGACATGCAACTTACACAAAGCATACAGGGTCTAATGCGTTTTTCGAGGCTAACTTTGACCAAATGTTAGAGTAATAACATATGACATGCAAATTACACAAAGCATACGGTCAAATTCGTATGTGAAAGGAGTTTCCAATGATATAATTTTCACATTATACATGTCATGTACTATTAATCTTGTCAATAGTCAAATTGGAAACCATCTCGAGTACAAATCTAGGAGTACGTACGAATCTAACAATATTGATTGGGCGTTGTTGAATGTTGACACCTTTTTGATCAAAGTAGAGATACTTTGACTACACATAAAACTTATATGTAAACTAGAAAGGATAGGAGAGAGTATATTGTACGTTCAAAAACGAAACAAACATTGAATACCCTTTATATATGATTTGCGGATGCTATGATCACCGGTTCAAAATTTTGAATCCGCCTTAGGTATCACGTGCCCCCACTCGTTCCCTCTCGATTTCATCTCGGGGTCCAGAGATCTATTGAAAGAGGACTAGGGTGGGTACATGCGAATGATACTCGGCGGAATGTTCAAATGAGGCATGCGGGAGGATGGACTCGACTGGAGGGCGACATGATCAATGGAGAAGAGGGTTGGAGAGGAATGAGAAATAAGCAAACGCCACATAATTATACTTGAACGGCTCAAATAAACAATAAGTTGTCTCGCTTGGCCTACATAGTGAAAGGCCTAATGCGCAACGCGGAGCACTGACGCTCGAATATGGCCGGGAAAACAGGCAAACCGACATGTGGGGCACACCCGTCGGGACGATGTAGCGTAGACTAGTCCAATGGAGGAGCTGGCCCATGACCTCCTCGCCACCGACAACCGTTCATGTGGTCATTGGGGCCAACAACGGGGCGCAGCTCCAGCACTGCCTCTGGAAACGGCGATCGCGGTGAGCAACACACTCATATCGTTGCTAGACACGGTCGGTTTCAGTGTGCCGAGGGTGGCGTTAGTGTTGTGGCATGACCAACGGTATGTTTGGTTTGTGCCCAAGGTTGCCCCATCAAAGCATTGGGTAGCCAAAATTTTGGTTGAGGTATTGGTTGCCCATGATTTGGCCGACATAGGCAAGAAAAATGAACTAGAGTTGGCTAGAGTTCATTAGCATGCCAAAGAAATGGTAACCATCCAAAGAAAGACCAATCTTTGGGTCATGACCAAAATTTTGGTTGAGGTATTGGTTGCCCATGATTTGGCCGACATTGGCAAGAAAAATGACCTAGAGTTGGCTAGAGTTCATTGGCATGCCAAAAAAATGGCAACCATCCAAACAAAGACCAATCTTTGGGTCATGACCAAAATTTTGGTAAGGTGCACTTTGGCCACAATCCAAACACAACCCAACACCCGGCTCGTCGAGGATGCACGGGGCGCCGCGACGCGTCCGCGGAGTGGTGTAGCGCGGCCAACTGCATCCTCTAGACCTGAGACCATGCGGGGTCCTCTTGCTTTTTCAATGACATGCGGGGATCGCATGTGAGCAAAGGGCATCTCCAACATTGCCACGACCGCAGTTGACTACACTTGCACACCAAAACCCTCGTCCCTCGCGCCGTCGCGCGGTGTGTTCCCAGCCGGCGCCAGCTGCCCGCATTCATGCCGTCCGTTCGTATGTCGTCGTTAAGAGGCTCGGTGCCCGAGGAACCAACTCCGGCGACTTAATGACGCACCCGGACGCTTGGCCTCACCGGAATGCGCTACTTAAAGCGGCAACGCCCAGCTAACCTCCACACCATAGCGCATCGTCCTCCTACCTGGCACCACATCCGCCATGACCGCAAGTGTGAACGCTCTGCGGGAGAGCTTGTCTTCGGGGATGAAGCTCGAGGTCGCCGCCCTCGCTCAAGTCGCCTCTCGCGACGCAATAGCGGCGTAGCCGGACGCGGACGCGACCGCACAAGCGGTGGCCACGCTGGTGGCCGACGACGGGAGCACCGTCAGCCACGCGTCCGGGTGTATATGAACTGGCCACCGGAGGCGGCAGGGCATGGTGTGCCAACTGGCCGGTCTGTATCCCGTGTTCTACTCTTCCTCGCTGGAGACCGCACCTTCACTTCACGGGTCTTGAAACCCGCCCCCGTACATTGATATCGCAGATGGAGGACGTCGGTAGCCGCCGTAGAATAGGTTTAGGGTCGGGTTTCTTTTATTTTTTTGTCCTATAAAAGTTCAAAATGTAATGAAAATCTGTCATGTTTGCATTAATCTCGGCCGGTGTATATGAACTTTCACAATAATATACATATTGTAGGAGTACTAGCAAGATGCCCGTGCGTTGCACGGAAGATCAAGATCTTGTGGGAGAAAAGGATGAATGAGGGAAAGCCTTATCTGCAAATGTGGAGAGGAGTGCGGGTAAATTGTCATAGTTTCCTTCCTATCCGTTATATATAGATCGGACGGCCTATATTGCAGGATGACAGGCACACCATCATCACCAACTCTGCTTTTTTATTGAACCAAGACAAATCTAACATGCAAAGTAAAATAAACACATAGGGTCTATACATACACAAATTATCTTAGGCACTCCAATAGTACGTCCACTACACATTCACGCATTTCACATCTTTCTACATCTACGGGAACCTACGAAAGGGTTAACGTAAATTGCCTCTCTCTCCCCTGCCCTGATTTTCATGGTGGTGGGCCCCTCCCTCCCCCCAATCTACAATCAATAGCTCACACGTTTCACATTACGTTAATTATGTAACTGGGATTACGTAGGTGTAGCATTACTCATCCTAAAAACCCAACTAAGCCAACCTCCCAGCATATCGCGCGGGAAAAGACCCGGCCACGCCGTTTTAGTCGGGATTACCGGACTACTAGTAATAGTATCGATGGATCGCGCGAAGCAACAATTTTTTTGAGGGGGCGAAGCACCTAGTTTAAAAGGAAAAAAGGTGGTACACTCACAGCACTCCTGTCGCGGTCGCATTGCACCCCACACACGTTCGGTCCTGCACACGGCTCACGCAAATGGAACGCGCTTCGGCTTGCCTCTTCACTAACACGTGGGACTGCACTTGGAGAAACCAACCATGTGCCAAACTCCCCCCGCCTACCGCATGAAAATCCTCCCCCCCCCACACCCAAAAATTCCCCCCAAATCCGATTCAACCGTCCTTCGGCCAACTAGCCAATAATATTCCCTAAACCCCCTCCCCCCTGTCCCCCTCCACTCCATTCGCTCTGCCAAAGCCGCCCTCCCCACCGCGCCGATACGTCGGCGCCGCGGTTCGGCGATCCTCTCGCTCCCACAGTACGCTCTCGTAGACTGTCGTCCTCTAGCCGCGCCGCCACCTCTGGCTACGTTCTTGTGGAGGCGCACTGCGGTCAGCGTCGCCCCCGTTGGTGACGTTCGTGTGGAGACACACGTCGGTCAGCTTCTCCCACGATACGCACATTCTAGGTTGAGGCCCCGTTCATGTCGGTGTAGTGTTCAATGTTAGCTGATAGACGCTGTTAATGTCACTGTTTGCCGAAGTAGTTTACTGTCAATATGCTCTGCTTAAGAAGCTTCCTTGCCATGTTCTGCACTCAATATGCTTAGCTGAGATGGCATGCCAAGGCCAACTAGTTGCTAAAATATCCTGCCATATATTTATTGTGACGTAGATTGCCATGGTCTAGTAGCCAATCTGTTAGGTGAAATAGCTCTACACCGTTTTATACTCGATCTTTGTTGCTGTGATGGCCTTCTATAGTTCGATGGCTGTGTGCTTGGCCTCATTGACTGCTGAAATAGCCTGCCATAATTTGGCACTCAAATCTCTTTGCTGAATTAGCTTTACATATATTTTGTTACTTAGATCTGCTCGTCCAAATATCTTGCCATAGCTTTAGACATCGACCTAGGTATTTTTTTCTAGACTTCATAAAAAAGCATATATGTTTTTCTTGTAATATCTAGTAGAAGAACTAATTTGTATGTCTAACAGATGGACAGGACTTGGATAACTTCTGCTCGAAGATTCTCCGCTGCATATGTCGAGGGGGTTGAAAACTTCATGAACTTTATCAGAGCTGAGTACGGTGTCCGAAATCAGATGTGCTCTGCCCGTGTAGAGTTGTATGAATTCAGTTACAAGACCCCAGTCAACTATGCAAAATCATCTACACTTGTATGGGATGTCGGTCACATATACTAGGTGGGTTCATCATGGTGAAGCTGTGAACGTTAATGTTATTGACTATGTGGAAGCAGCAGATCACCATCTTGATCTGCCTGATGCTCAGGTGGAAGAGGAGGAGGTGGTGGTGGCGGAGCCAGTGAGTTTGACCAACATTGAAACAATGCTACAAAATGCTCGTGCATTCCGTGAACTTTCACCTGCAGAAGAAAAACGATGGGCCCGCATGTTGGAACAATGCAACGTTGCTGTCACCCTAGGAAATAAGCTATCAGTATTCTCCGCTATGGTCACCTTTCTTCGGGTGAAGACATCTGAGCGGATGACCAACAAATCATTCGGATGTGATGTTGGCTGCTTTCCGCAAATCTTTCCCAGATGCGTCTGAGCTGCCACACACCTACAGTAAAATGAAGAATTTCCTTCGTGCAGTTGGAATTGGATATGATATGATCCATGTTTGTAAGAATAATTGTGTTCTGTTCCGGAAGGATTATGCCAACTTAAGTGAATGCCCGAAATGCAAATCATCAAGATGGAAAGATGGCGATGCTGTGAAGAGGATTCCTCATAATGTTCTGAGACATTTTCCAATTACACCAAGATTGCAGAGGTTGTTTCATGATGCTGAAACAAGAGAGGATGTACTGTGGCATTCTAGGAACCAGGAGTACAGAGATCAGAATGTAATGAGCCATCCATCTCATGGTAGTGAGTGGAAAAGCTTCAATGATAAACACAAAGAGTTTGCTGCTGACCCGAGAAATATTAGACTTGGCTTAGCTTCAGATGGATTTAACCCATTTGGCCACGAGAGCGCCACATATAGCATGTGGCCAGTGCTTGTTATCCCTTACAACATGCCTCCAAATGTCTGCACCAAAGAATCAAACTAGATGATGGCCTTGCTCATCCCAGGTCCAAAAAGTCCTGGAAAGGATTTTGATTTGTTCATGGAGCCTCTTGTGGAGGAACTTCAACAGCTATGGAAGGGTGTTCTCACTCGAGACCTATATAGCAGCCCACCAGCTGATTTGTTTCTCTGTGCTGTTATAATTTGGTCCATCCATGATTATCCGGCTTTGGGCACTATGTCAGGGCGAACGACACATGGTTACAATGCATGTGTTCGCTGTGATAGGAATCCGCCGTCATACACAATACTTAGAAAGATCTGTTACATTGGACACCGCCGTTTCCTTGCCAAGGACAAGCCGCATCCTAGAAAATACCGAAGACATGTGTTCAATGCAAAGCATGAAAACCGTGATGCGCCAAAAAGGCTCACCGCCGATGAGTTGTAAGTGGAATTAGAGAAGGTTAGGCATATTACACCAGGAAACCATCTTGGTAATGGTAGCGGGAAAAGGAAGCATGGCAGGGTAGAAGAGAGATTATTGTTTACCCACAGGTCCACTTTGTGGGACTTGGAGTATTGGAAAGATTTGGATCTGCGGCATAATCTTGATGTGATGCACATCGAGAAAAATATATGTGACAACACTATCGGCACACTTCTTAATATTGAAGGCAAGACAAAAGATACCTTAAAATCTAGGATTGATTTGACACACCTGGGTATCAGAAAGGATTTGCAGGTGCAAGACGAAGGTAAACCACGGGATATGGCACCAACTGTGTACGTCTTGGACAAGGTAAAAAGAAAAGAATTCTGCGAGGTCCTGTCACGTGTGAGATTCCCACATGGATTTGCTTCCAACCCTGAAAGGAGAGTCGGTGCAGATGGAAACCAGGTACAAGGTTGAAAACTCATGACTGCCACGTCCTACTTCAAAGGGTTTTACCTGTTATCCTTAGAGGATTGGGCCGCCCTGACTTATATAGAGCAGTTGCAGAGTTGGGACAATTCTCCAAGGAACTCTGTAGTAGGAATATTAGGATAGATGCTTTGGAGCGTCTTAGAGACAAGATACCAACTATCCTATGCGACCTTGAGAAGATATATCCTCCAGCCTTCTTTGACGCGATGGTGCATTTGGTTGTTCATCTACCTGATGAGGCACTACTTAGAGGTCCAGTACAGTATGGCTGGATGTACCCTATTGAAAGGCGGCTAGGCACTTTCAAGGGCTATGTTAGGAACAGAGCTAGACCCGAGGGTTCCATTGCAGAGGCCTACATTGTTACAGAAGCGTTGACATTCTGCTCAAAATACATTAAAACAGCTGATCAGCTTAGCAAAGAGGTGGGTGAAGACAATCCCGGGCTCAATGTTTTCGATTATTCCATTCGAGTTACAAGGAAGAGTCGACAAGAGGACAAACCTAAAGATTTGGACAAAATGGTTTGGTATGTGTTGAATAACTGTCCTGAGATACTACCTTATATCAAGTAAGTGCGGCACTGCAGCTTATAGATCGTAATCTACTAAACTTGCAGCACATTCTTATATATTTAGATGTTTGACGCGATCACTATGTTGTGCAGCATCTACAAAGAGGAGTTACTGCCGCAAAATCCAAGAAACATTGACAAACTGGTTATGGCAGGATTTGCGACATGGTTCTAGAACCATGTAAGCTTTTGAAGTGCACTGTCAGTTTTTTTAATATATTGAGTACATAAGATGATCAGCTTGTCTATTTTCTAACCATAGGTTAAGAAGATGCGGGAGGATGGGTAGGCAGTTGATGATGCCCTTTACTCACTAGCAATGGGTCCTAATACTCGGGTAAGACATTATGGATCTTGCGTTGTTGGAGATGTGCGCTACAAGACCCTTGCACGAGACGAAGGCAGGAAGACACAAAACAGTGCCATCATGAGCACGGATACGTATGACAAAGAGACAACTGAAATGTATGCTAACATAACAGACATTGTTCTGTTGCAGTATATCTCCAGTTTCGGGGAGCATCGGTGTGTGGTTCTGTTGTGCTGTCGTTGGTATAACCTGTTTTCCAAGATCGCAAAACCCAGAGCTGATGATTATTTCAAATCCATCAATGTCAAGGCGGCGTACCAGACCAATGAGCCTTTTATTTTGGCAAATCAAGCAACACAAATATTTTTCTTGGAAGACACATTTGCACGTAGCGATGACTGGAGAGTATTGCAAAGGTTTGAGCAGAGGAACTCGTTTAATGAAGTTGCACAACAAGATGATGCTTACACTGCTCCTGATGTACAAGATAACACAGATGTTCCTAATATTTTTGAGAACCATCACGTCAATGACGCCGGCGAAAAGATTGCATGTCATGCTGTCGACATACAAGAGTTGATCAAGAAGAAGCCAACGTTCGAGGACGTTGAGGACGAAGAAGAAGATGACACCATGGGGAATTATGATTCAGACTGATACACATGGCGAAGATGTTGACGCTGCTACTTCGAATGATGATTACATTGCTTTTGTCGTATTTGCCTGTCATAAGACGTTTTTTATCTACTATGTGAAATTGTGTTTGCAATGACAACTGAAACCTGATGAACATGTTGTTTAGTATTTTTCTGTGAGAACATCACTTGTTATGTATGCTGATTTGTGTTTGGTGATTGTATGACAACTAAAATATGATGACATTGTTGTTTAGTTGTACTCATATTTGGCTGTGAAACTTGAATTTGATGACATAGTTTGCTGTCAGACTGCAATTTGCTCGACGTCTTCGAATGAGAACAAAGCTGACCCGACAGGGCCTCTGCTATTTCTTTACCTACTAATAAACCAGCTATTGCTTCTGGTTGTACGTCGCCATCAGTTTTACAAAAAAGTCCCTGTAGTTTTGCTTATTCAACCCGCAGTCCCGTTTTAAGTGGCTAATTTGGGAAAACCTTTCACTTTACAAAAAGGACCATGTAGTTTGGTATATTCAACCCGCGGTCTTTTTTACGTCAACGCGGTGGCTCGAGCGGCTGGGGGCGAGGTGGCTGGAGCTTGCAGGGGCGGATCTGTGCATGGCAGGGGCTGGGGAGGCGGATCCGATGGCGGGCGGCGAGGCAAGGGTCACCGGTGACGACGAGGAAGGCCGGACCGCGGCTTCCCGGGCGGATCCATGGCAGAAAAGAGACAGGGTGGTGAGGAAGAGAAGATGGGAGAAAAGAGGGCGGTGCGGTGACCCAGGCATGCTCGCCGGAGCCGGGTGATGGCAGACGGGCGCGGGAGACGGAGGGATCCGGCATGGCAGCGCGAAGTCCTTTTAGTTGGAGGCGGGCCTCCATGGCCGCGGCAACCCCTCCTCTTCTCTCTGTGGCCGCGGCAGCTCAGGCAGCGGTCAGATCCACCCTCCCTCCCTCATTCCTCGCGCTGGATAACCTAGCCACTGGGCCATGGTGACCGACGGCGATAATAACGGTGGTGGCTACCTCGACGACGGCGGTATGACTTAGAAACGCCTCTGCCCCTTCCCTTCTCCCTCGGTGACCACTTGAATCCCGTGAGGAGAGGGGAGTGCTGATGCCAGGGTTCTGCTCTTCTTTCCTCCCCTTCCTTGATGATATTCTCTCCCTAACGCATGCACACACCCAACATCGCCATGGACCAGTAGCTCAAGCATTCTTCTTCCTGATGGTGATGGGGTTCCCTCACCATCTTCAGGTCGTCATCCTTGAGGCCTCCACCATCTGCAGGTATTTCTTCTTTTCTTCACCTCACTGCTGGATTCCATTCGATTCTCTGCTCTGCAGGTGAAGCTCTATCTATTCTTTGCTGCAGTGTCTACCATGGACTATTTGCACCTTCTATGCAAATACTTGATTGTATATGGATTGAATGGATGGATAGATTGCAGGGTCTACAATGCACCACCTTGATTTGATTCGGTCTGGAGCAGCAGCATCTACTCCTTCCTTCCTTCTCAACCATCTGTATTTACATTACTACTATAAGCTTCTGAAATGTAAATTATGCTAGGACAATTCCTCTTTAGCTTTAACTATGATATTCCTAAATGCGCAAGTAAATACTACTGGGATTACGACTACAAAAAAATTCATGACATGCAAGCAATTCTCGGTTTAAATACTATGAGCTTAAATAGCAAGAGCTAAACTGTCATGCTATGTTCAGAATTGGTACTAGAAAAGATAATCTAAACTGCACATTCTGAAAGTATATTGGACTCTTGCCCTCGGGAAATTAGTCTTCTAAGCATTACTTTGTAAATAAATGACATGATAACATGTTGGTTCAGTTTAAAGCTGTAGGCAGAGGCTTGTGGTAGGGGGAAATCACTGCTAGTTGGAAACTAAAACTTCTATTTGTGAGTATGATCGGGATTGCGCTTTTCTGAAAGTATGTTAGCCAATGTTTGGATATCTTTCAATTACTTCTAAACAAGAAAGATGTAGTGCCATGCTAAGTTTGGATGTGGAGTTGTAATTTAACTTGCTTTGCAGCTCCATTTTGTCTTGCTACAACAATAGCTTGCCTCTGTGGTTCAGGGGTCAGGAACTTACATGGGCTTGCTCTTCTTTCATGTATTATATATGGGGTCCACGCTGCTTAGACTGTCTAAAAGTTATCTTCATTTCTACAAGTTGTCTTGTCAATGAACTTGACGGCTATTTGGTCATGTATTTGACTGCTTGTATTTTTTATTTCCTAATTGTGCACTTAGTCTGCATAAAATTCGTTAGCACATATTTCCTTGCAATTATGCTAAATTTCTGTTTGCATCCTTTTTCCATTTTGGTGGAATGTAGACATTGCTTAAGATGTAGTTTGATATTTTTCTAGGCGCACGCCATCAGGCTCTTCCAGTCCAGGGGCAACCAGGCCCGAGTCACCATCATCCTGATGTTGCCACGATGGGTGGCGGCAGCGGACAGACCAATGCACCTTGCGGTGATATCTACGTTAGGGAGGGTGTTGTTGCCGTCCACCACAATAACAACCTGTGTTGTGTCGATTTTAGATTCTTTGGTGACGAATTGGACTACATCCCACTGAAGGCCGCTTATCCTGCTCATGAGCAAGGCTACTTAAAAGCAATCCTAGGTGAGTGATCTGTTCTTTGCCATGTCATGTATGTAGTTCCACCGACCTCATGTTGGATCGGAGTGTTTTCTACAGGATTCTTGTGGTGAATTCTTGAAGAAAAAAATCATTCTTCAAGATGATGTTTTTCAAGCTCTGAATAGTGATTATGTTTGTTCTATAGTATACCAAAGATCATGCTTTTCTTTATGTCACAGAACAGATATGCTCTAAATTCCAATGGCACTAAACATCTTACGGATAAAATAGTAGCAACCTTTAGGAACTGGACATGTCTGCTCTATAAGAACCCCTGTGCTTATACCATGATTTTGCTGTAACCTAGCATTAGGTGTGCATGGGTCGTAGTTGCACCTATATAAGGAGCAACAATGGTTATATTAAAAGGATTTTCTTCCTCTATTCCATCGCCCCTCACGGGTCCCCCACTCCCATACGCTCCCTCCTTACTGCTCCCATTCATCCTCTCTCCTGGATCCCACACCCATTGTAGCTCAATCCACGCCGTAGTGTGCATCTCCAGTTATTGGTGCTAACGAAAATGCTGCCTCCTCGCCACCGGGCGACACCAACCGGATGTTGCCATGTTGTGTTTGTGTAAAAATATATGGTAAATAAAATATATTTATGAACACTTACTGAACATACAACGGTGATAAATATATGTAATTTCATTTACATCACCTGTTTTGAACTGTATTTTATATGCAATTTCTATATCATGGTGGAACACAAAATTTGAATAAAAAATAATAGCACTGACCAATGTATATTCTGCAAGTTCAGATATATATCCATACTTAACTAAAGTACATACACTGCATACTGTGGAATCACACGGCAAATATTCATGCTTAACTAAATGCATCCGCTCCATTCTGGCAGCAGTGAATCTCGGGACAGTTCTGTGTGGCCTTGGATCAATCCTGAACTGATTGGTGTTATCTGCCCATTCTCTTTACATGACCAAATAAAAATATTTGTAGTTGCTTTTGCTGAGATGAATTGTTTGTTTCATGGATCCGAGCGTTGTTTTGGCGCTAAACCAAATCCTGGACCGAAGCCACATATGGTCTCTGCTTAATTGTCTTATAAGCAGTAGTGCAGCTGAGTTCTGGATATCCCACCCTCCTTGCCAGTAGCAAGATGTGACTAAACATAAAAATAGGGATTAGAAAGGAACATGTTACTTTGGTTACGTTTATCTTTATTTTATGTAATTTAGCTTATTGCAACTGTGGTTTTATGCTGCAGTTGACAAGATCCTTAAAGTTAGCTGGCAATCTTCTTCTATCCATTTCATTGTACTATGTTTTTGAAGCTCTGATGTTTACTTCAAAAAATTGAAATTTGCAAAAATTTGCAAATTTTGTTTCTGGCTGCTCGGTCAGGCAAAGCCAACTGTTCACCACTATGTGCGGTTCTCTTCCATTTCATGGTGTGTAACCGAATATGGCACAAGACTATAGTTGTGTCATTGTGAAATTTACGGATGTTGATGTTTATTTTCAATATAATAGTATTGTTTACCAATTTGGTCCCTTGATCATGAACTAATTTCTCTTTCTATTCCTTCTAGATAATTTGCTTCAGTTCTAGCTACATGGTGAAACATGCATATTGTTTCCCGATATATTGGGCATCAGTCCACCTCTCATGAGATCTCTGAATTTTTGATCCATATTGTATTTGCAGAATTATTTCTTCAAGATAACTATGCTTGGATTCACAAATGCATGCAATTTCCTTCAAATGGAGGTTACTTCTTTACTAGTTGTGTGCTATTCCACTTTCAAGTTTGGTTCTAGAAGTGTAATACTTGCTAGCTTAGCTGCAGAAGCGGGATGTATATGGCCTGAATTTATATTTCAGAGTGTATAAACTGATTCAGAGTATTCTGACATCTAAAACATTTTGTTGTATGGTTCTGTCTTGAAAGAACTGAAGTAATTCTTCTATGGGAGAGAATATAAACGTGATTCTGAAACAACATGCAACGTCATTTAGTTTCTTCTAAATATATCATTATAAAATGGTTGGCTCGATTGCGTTTTGTATGGATTCTGCAAGGGTCATTTCTATGGAATTACAAATTAGTTTTACATTTTTCTCGCCGAGCTCATTGTCTTTGGTTGCCATCTTCGGGATGGTTTGTGATCAAGTGGACACCAAAAATCCTTTTTAATACGGACACCGAGAGTGCATTTAAAAAAATAGTGTGTCACTTTGTTCTTGCTTTCAAAAAATATTCACAACTTTCAACATGTTCATGCTTTAAAAAAATCTCAAAATTTCCAAAAGATAGTCCATTTCTAAAAATACATTCAAAATTGTTCAAAGAATTTAAAATCTTAATACTCCCCTGATCCATATTAATTGTGTTCCAAAAAAATCATTTGTTCAAAATGTTCGTCTTCAAAATATGTTTCAGTTCTGACAAGAACACACAAATTAAAATTTGTTCATTTTTTAAGAAAACAAAGAAATATTCATGGTTTTCCAAAAAGCATAAAATAAAACCGAATGAAAGACGTTGAGGTGGGTTCTTCACGTCCACAACTCATGCTCCGAAAAACGATAATAGTGTAACCTTATTACCGATGTTTATCAGAAATTAATATAGGAAATGGCGCGTAATGGCGCACCGAACAGGTTTGAAGTGTTTTTCGCCCATTGCACTTTTTGAGCAATTTCGCCCGTTGCAACGCACGGGCATTTGTACTAGTATTTATTTATCTGAGCAAAAGGGGATACCCCCTGATTTCCGTTAATAGAAATCATTAGATGTTCACAACACTATGCCCAACCTGCTACACAGGTTTCATTCATTACTAGTTTCAGCAAAGTGCTCATGTCGTAGCCACTAAATACACCACGAGTGCTACATACACTGTAAATAAAGAGACAATCATCCTACAGAGCACATAGATTTTGCCCATTATCTTCACAAGATCTATCATCTCCTCATCGCTGTCAAGGCCATTCAGCAGCTGTTGCTTGGCCATGATCAGAGGAACTGCATCTTTAACCTTCTGCTCTGCATCTTCCTCTTCTGTCGTTCCTTCAGTTACTTGTCCAACACCCCAACCTGCTGGTATTGGGATTCCTCGACTAACCAAATAATCAGCGTAGTTGCATTCCCCCACATCAACAACTTCCCAGAAATACAAATCACACTAATCTTCCCTTTTCTGCATGAATCAAATTGGAAGATCATCAACCAAACTATTAAAAAAATCAGCAACTAAAAGCAGCAGAACAACACTTAAACATATTATTACCCCATGATTCGGGCATTTGTAGAAGACTCGGCCAGGGTTGCGGATTGTGGTTGAGATGCGACGGATGACTCTGCGTGATTTGCAGCAGTGGCACCACACCAACGGCAGTGGGTTGCGATGAGCAATCGGCTGCGGTGCGTGTGCCGGCGGGGGTGTGATGACACCCACAGGCGATGGTACGGGTGGCGACTTGGCGCATATCTGGTTGTTGCCTGCTGAAGAGCAGGTGGACGAGCAGCCTGCGGACATGGTTGCTGCGGTGAGAGCTTCTGATGCTAGGCAGAGTAAGTGGAGAAGAGGAGAAGTGAACGTTGGATATGTCAGTTTCATTACTTGCAGAGTAGCATAGCACAATATATGGTCATAGTCTAGGTTTGGATTCGAACCAGCTACAGGAGCACGTCTTTCTTTTTTCTAAAACTCAGCAACGTCTCTTTACTGGTACACTAGCTTGTTCCGTACGCCTTCACAAGTCTTTGATTTTCTTTCCCTTTTTTGCGAGGAAGGAAGGAGGACAAAATTGAGAGTTCCTGGGACTCGAACCCAAGACCTCTCGGTTGAAAACCAAGGGTGCTAGTCACTTATGTGGCGAATGTTCCCTGTGAGGAGGGCGGCAGACGAACGCATTTTCCTCGCAGTTTTCTTCCTATATATAAAGGAACTATGCTACTTGGTGTCCGCTTAGTCAACAAACGATTGTGCCAACCTTGACCATTGGATTGACATTCAACGTCTGTCGCGTTTCTCCAGTCTCTTCTTCCTCGAGCCACCAAAGCCAATCCAGCGCCGGCGGGACCGCCTGCTCCCGCCTCCCACGACTGGCTGTGATCTTCCCCGGCTCCTGTTCATTCCCGTCCGAGGCCTCACCATCGTCCTCCGCCTTGGTTCGTTCGCCGCGGCGCCGCCCTCCGTTGTTGTCAACATGGTCAACAACCGAGAGGAATAAGGAGATGAATGTACATGGTGAGGATGACAGTAGGGACCCAACAGCGCGCGCAGTAATTTTATTTTTTCGGGACGGAGAAGGGTATCAACTTGGTTGTGCGGGACCCGTGGCCCGTCTAGCCCAGGCTTTTATTTCATATGTTTAGCACATGACCAGCCCAGTTTGTTTTTTTTATTTCTAAAAATGGCTAGCCAGCTATTTTGTTTTTTGTAGAATAACCAACGTAGGCCTACTTGCTTTTCTACGCCCTGCTGGGCCGGAAATCTTTCAAGACGAGGAGGGATGCATTTTGCCCAGAAAATGGGCTATAAGTAATAAGAAATGGGCTATAAGTAATAATAAATGGGCTATAAAATGAAAAAATACAGCAAACAGGCAATTAGTTCCAAAATATTGTTTTCTTTCGGATTTTGATATTTTAAATTTCATTGTTTTTTGTGCGGGTAAAATTTCATTGAATTTAAATTAAGGTATATTTAGATTTAAAATTAACTTGAATCTGGCTAGAAATTTCGGGATGTAAGCTGTTTGGGACAGATTTGGAAGCTGACTTGTGGGTCTACTAGGTTGACGTGTACTTTGGCTTTGTCAACTTAGTCCACAAACGATTCTAGCAGCAGTGACCGTTGGATGTTAATCCAACGACCGTGCTGCTTCTTCAATATCTGATCTTCTTTCACCAGCCGCCCAAACCAGCTTCGGTGGGACTGCCTGCTCCCGTCTCCCGTGGCCGGCTGTGCTGCCGCACCGGCCGCACCGCCCCACCCTACTTCATTGCTGGCCAGGCCATTCCTCTACTCACCCACACCTCCTGTTATTTTCCGGCGATGGCAGCCGGACCAGTAAACCCTCGTACTCCCCATCGCATGGGCAACCATTGCTGAGTCTTCCCCGGCTCCGTGTCATTCCCTTCCTAGGCCCCGCCGTCGTCCACCGCCATGGTGCTCTCGGCGCAGCCTGGTCAACATGGTCAACGAACGACATCCATCGGTCATGGACTGTACGCGCAAAATAATGATTCCTCCACCTGACAGCTGGGACCCACTGGAAGGGCCTCTGTATTTCACGAAAAAAACATTCCCCCCGCTGACATGTCGGACCCACCAGCTATATCTTCGCACGCAAGGAAGTGCCTTCTTATTACGCACAAAAAAAATGAATACCCCCTGCTAGCTGGGACCCACCATAGTGGGAGGATGACTTGTGGTCCAACTAAGTTGACGGGGACGGAGGGCTTTGTCAACTTAGTCAATATGAACGATTCTAGCTCCAGTGACCGTACGATGTCCATCCAACGGCCGTAGTGCTTCTTCAACCTCTGGTCTTCTTGCTCCAGCCGCCCAAAGCAGCGCCGGTCGTGCCGCATGCTCATGCCTCCCGTGGCCGGCTATGCTGCCGCAGAGGCCTCACCGCCCCCTACTATTCCCACCGCTGGCCAGGCCCTGCAGCGACGGCAGCCTCACACCGCAGCCGAACCAGTGAACCCTCGTACTCCTCTCCGCGCGGGCTTCCACTGTCGTGTCTTCCCCGACTCCACGTCGTCCCCTTACTAGGCCTCGCCGTCGTCCACCGCCGTGGTGCTCTCAGCGCGGTCTGATCAACCTGGTCAAGGAACGACTTCCATCGGACGTGGATTGTACATGCAGAGGCTGACAGCTGGGTCCACGGCCGCAGCAAGTAAGTGCCCCCTTATTACGCGGAAAATAATGATTCCTCCACCTGACAGTTGGGACCCACCGGACGGGCCACTGTATTTCGCAGAAAAAACGTTTCCCCCTGACTGCTGGGACCCACCAGCTTCATCTTCGCACGCAAGGAAGTGCGTCCGGGCAAAAATAAGAACGATTCGCCCCCTGACAGCTGGGACCCACCGGCGACACCTTCGCATGCAAGGAAGTGCGTCCGGGCAAAAAAAATGATTCGCCCCCCTGACTGCTGGGACCCACCGGCTACATCTTCGCATGTAAGGAAGTGCGTCCGGGCAAAAAAAAACGATTCACCCCCCTGACTGCAGGGACCCACCAGCTACATCTTTGCAGGCAAGGAAGTGCCTGACAGTCGGGACCAACCTGGTCGAAGCGTATGTAGCGTTGTCATTCTGGTCGTGAACGTGTACGTACATACTGGTCGATGTAGATGCGCGCACGTGTCGTAGTAGAGGCGCGCACGTGTCGTAGTAGAGGCGTGCACGTAGCATGTACACGTACGTACAGCGGCCAGGGTGCAAGAAAGAAAATACGGCCATGTATGTGTACATACGGGCGGGGTCTCGAACGCCTACTCGCGCATACGTATGGCCAGGGCTCGTGTACATGGCTGGGTCGGAATGGAGAAACAGCGTCGTCGTCGTGTTCATGGGGAGGCAACGGAATGCGTCGTGTTTATGGGGAGGCAACGGAATGTGTCGTGTTCATGGGGAGGCAACGGAATGCGTCATGGTCATCGAGAGGCAACGGAACGTGTGGGAGACAACCGGCTGGGTCGGAACGGAATGTGTGGTCGTGTTCATCGGGAGGGCTTGGACGGAACAGGCGATGGAAACGAGGCCTGGCGTAACGCAAAACAGACGAAACAGACCTCCTACATTTGGAACGGGGTCCTGTTGATCGGAAGGGGTGTGGCGTACCGCAAAACGGAGGAAACGGACCTCCTACAGTCGAAACGGGGGTCCTATTGATCAGGAGGGGTGTGGCGTACCGCAAAATGGACGAAACGGACCTCCTACGGTCGAAACGGGGGTCCTGTTGATCGGGAGGGGTGTGGCGTACCGCAAAACGGACGAAACGGACCTCCTTTGGTCGAAACGGGGATCCTGTTCATCGGGAGGGGTGTGGCGTACCGCAAAACGGGACTCCACGGGATACTGTTCATCTCCACCGTCGACCTCCTCCAGCTTCCACGGGCTCCTGTTCATCCAGCCTCCACCGTGCGCTACTCCACCGGCTATAGTTCAACCGCCCCTCCACCGTCTACTGTTCATCCAGCCCTCCACACCACGGGGTCCTGTTCATCCAGAGGCAACACCCCCGCTCACTATTCATCCAACCCCCCCCCCCCCGCGTGCAACGCTCACTGTTCATCCAATCGATCGGCTTCAGTTAGCAGCAGTAGCGAAGGAATCGCTCGATCGGGTTCAGTTAATAGCCATCGATCGATCGCTCGGGTTCAGTAACAGCTAGCCTGCAGTGCAATCGCTCGGGTTCAGTTAGACCCCAACGCCTCGCTCGGGTTCAGTTAGAGCCAACGCCTCGCACACACGCGCGTACGTGTACGAGAGAAACGTGCATCGCTCAGCCCCCGACATCCCACCGTAACCAGGAACTCCCCGAAATTTTCCTCCCCTCGCTTCTACCACGGTTTTTTCCATCATGGACGGCCCAAAGAATGTCATGCAGCTGTGTCTCCGGTCCGACTAGGACGAAAAGCCCATTTTCTATCATGATTTTTTGTCATAGAAGTAGGAGCCCACCACATCTATGATGATATCGGGTTTTGTCACAATTATCGTCATAGAAGTGTCATATGTATGACAGAAAAAAATTTTGTTCGGCCCAAAATGTCACGGATGTGTCTTTTTTTGTATTGGTTGTATCCACAAAACGACCACAATTTGGCAATATGAACTCCTTTTGAGCTCCATCACCTATGAAAACGATCACAAGTAAACGTGATACACGTCCATCACCCTCTTCGTCGGCGTTGACAACTTTTCAGAGGCTGGATCTAGATTGGAAAACCGAGTTTCGGATGATTTTATCTTTGACGTGTACTCTACCACCCTTCTACGAGCTCACCCACAGACAGATATATGGACAATAACATATAGAGTAATGCACCATCCTTCCATTTTCAAATTGGAAAGACTACGGGTTCAGTTAGGACAGAAGGAGGAGGCTCTTCGTTGCATCGAAACCCAAGAATTCGTGCTTTACATGCTCTATCGCCCGCCACGCTACCACCCTCACTTTTTCACCAGCGGGTGCATTTTTCTTAAATGATAACGTACTTTACAGCTCTTCCTTGTTATGTTTATGCACACGAAAAATTATAGGGCATCCTGAATGGTGCAAGATGGCTCGTCAGAGCGATCTACTTACCCTGAAAGTTGATTTCACGTGCCGTCCCCCGATGTTGTATCCAGAAAATGACAACAACTTGGCCATACGAACTCCATTTGAGCTCCATAACCCTCTAAAATGATCACAACTAAACATGGTACGCATCCATCACCCTCTTCGTCGGTGTCGACAACATTTCAGGGGTCGGAGACAGGTTGAAAACCGAGTTTCGGATGATTTTATCTTTCACCTGTACTCTACCACCCTTCTGTGAGCTCACCCACGGACAGATATATGGACAATAACATATAGAGCAATGCACCATCTTCCATTTTCAAACTAGAAAGACTACGTGTTCAGTCAGGACAGAAGGAGGAGGCTCTTTATTGCATCGAAACCCAAGAATTCATGATTTACATGGCCTATCGCGCGCCCCACTACCACCCTCTCTTTTTCACCAGCAGATGCATTATTCTTAAATGATAAAGTACATAATAGCTCTTCCCCATTATGTTTATACACACAGAAAATTATAGGGCATCCTGAATGTTGCCAGATGGCTCGTCAGAGCGATCAACCTATCCTGAAAGTTGTATTCACGGGCCGTCCCCGGATGTTGTATCCACAAAAGTGCCACATTTTGGCTATACAAACTCCATTTGAGCTCGATCACCAGCCAAAACGATCACAATTAAACGTGGCACGCATACATTACCTTCTTCGTCGGTGCCGACAACTCTTCGGGGGCCGGATCTAGGTTCAAAAACCGGGTTTCAGATGATTTTATCTTTGACGTGTACTCTACCACCCTTCTGTGAGCTCGCCCACGGATAGATATATGGACAATAACATATATAGCAATGCACCGTCCTTCCATTTTCAAGACGGAAAGACTACAGGTTCAGTCAGGACAGAAGTAGGAGGCTCTTTGTTGCATTGAAACCCGAGAATTCATGCTTTACATGCTCTATCGCCCGCCCCGCTACCACCCTCACTTTCTCACCAGCGGATGCATTATTCTTAAATGATAAACTACATAACAGCGCTTCCTCATTATGTTTATGCACATGAAAAATTATAGGGCATCCCAAATGGTGCAAGATGGCTCGTCAGAGCGATCGACTTACCCTGAAAGTTGATTTCACGTGTCGTCCCCCGATGTTGTATCCACAAAAGGACCACAATTTGGCCATACGAACTCCATTTGAGCTCCATCACCCGCCAAAATGATCACAACTAAACATTGTACGCGTCCAACACCCTCTTCGTCGGCTTCAACAAAAATTCGGGGGCCGGATCCAGGTTGAAAAACTGAGTTTCTGATGATTTTATCTTTGACGTGTATTCTACCTCCCATCTGCGAGCTCACCCAGGGACAGGTATATGGACAATAACATATAGCGCAATGCACCATGCTTCCATTTTCAAACCGGAAAGACTACAGGTTCAGTCAGCACAGAAGGAGGAGGCTCTTTGTTTCATCGCAACCCAAGAATTCATGCTTTACATGGTCTATCGCCCGCCCCGCTACCACCCTCACTTTTTCACTAGCAGATGCATTATTCTTAAATGATAAAGTACATAACAGCTCTTCCCCAGTATGTTTACGCACACAGAAAATTATAGGGCATCCCGAATGGTGCAAGATGGCTCGTCGAAGCGATCAACTTACACTGAAAGTTGATTTCACGGGACGTCCGCATATGTTGTATCCACAAAAGGACCACAATTTGGCAATATGAACTCTGTTTGAGCTCCATCACCCGCAAAAATGATCACAACTAAACATGGTACACGTCCATCACCCTCTTCGTCGGCGTCGACAACTTTTCAGGGGCCGGATCCAGGTTGGAAAACCGAGTTTCGGATGATTTTATCTTTGACGTGTACTCTACCACCCTTCTATGAGCTCACCCACGGACAGATATATGGACAATAACATATAGAGCAATGCACCATCCTTCCATTTTCGAACCGGAAAGACTACGGGTTCAGTTAGGACAGAAGGAGGAGGCTCTTCGTTGCATCGAAACCCGAGAATTCATGCTTTACATGCTCTATCGCCCGCCACGCTACCACCCTCATTTTTTCACCAGCGGGTGCATTTTTCTTAAATGATAAAGTACTTTACAGCTATTCCTCATTATGTTTATGCACATGAAAAATTATAGGGCATCCTGAATGGTGCAAGATGGCTCGTCAGAGCGATCTACTTACCCTGAAAGTTGATTTCACGTGTCGTCCCCTGATGTTGTATCCAGAAATGGACAACAACTTGGCCATACGAACTTCATTTGAGATCCATAACCCACCAAAATGATCACAACTAAACGTGGTACGCGTCTATCACCCTCTTCATCGGCGTCGACAACATTTCAGGGGCCGGAGACAGGTTGAAAACCGAGTTTCGGATGATTTTATCTTTGACCTATTGTCGGGGATATACCCCGCGGTATGATCCGGCCGGAGTTATAACCCGGCTGGGACTTGGTAAACCGGCAGGTGTTAAGGCAGGTGGTAAACCGGTTTGTGTTAAGTCAGACGGTAAACCGACAGGTTGTTAAACCGGCTGACAGTTAAGACAGGAGTTAAGTCAGATAATAACTCAGCAGACATTCTTAAAGCTGCAGACCATCTTAAACCGACACCAGTTAACTCCCGGCAGACCATCTTAAACCGGCACCACTTAACTCCCGGCAGACCAACCTGAACCGGCACCAGTTAACTCCCGGCAGGCAGTGGTAACTGGGTTGCCAGGAGTTATGAAGCCCGAGATGTTATGAAGCCCAAGATGTTAAGAAGCCCAAGAAGAGAAGTCATAATAGTTAAGTCTTAAGTCCGAGTTGGACTCTACATGTAACCCGCCCCTTCAACATATATAAGGAGGGGCAGGGCTCCCGAAAGAGGGAGGAAGAAACAATCTTAAAGGGTTAGGGTTAATTGGGAGAGCCGGTTTACGACGACTTCCTCATGATCATAATGAGAGATAGCCTCAAACAGTATGTAGGGTTGTTACCGTATGATGTTTCCCGGGCCCGAAGTTGTCTAAACCTTTATCTTGCGTTGCGTCTCTCAATTCCACTCAACCCCTCTCAAGTTACCACATAGATGCGTTGGCCTCACGACTAAGTCCTCACACTAGGACATCTGCCGTGATATTTCCACGACAGTTGGCGCCCACCGTGGGGCTCGAACCCACAGTGGTATTAAGTTCTTGGAGGGATCTTTTTTAAGATTCGAGAAGTTCGCAAGTTTTCGGATGAAGAAGTTTGTAAAGCTCTGGCATGGAACAATCACGGGATAATCCGGCTCGGAAAAATCTTCAGCGGAGCCGTAACCAAGGTAAAACAATTCGCCGGACAGTTTTTGGTCTGACAGTACAATATTTCAGGATAAATCGCCGCCGCTCATTTGAGTAAACGGACCAATCACAAACCGCCAAGAAGGTTGCTTTCTGCTACTGTTTGTTTTTTGCCGACGCATCGAGTCCGGATACATTGATCGAGTGCAGATTGACCAAGTCAGAAGAAAATACCAACTGTGTGAACACAAGATAAGTCTGAATCAGGCTATCAAATCACGAATTGGACATCAGTCAAATTACAGCTATCTACCGGTTCGTATCTGCCGTGACTCCAAGTCAACGGCGTCGCCCCGCTCTAAACCGCCATCGCTTCGACGAACCAGCCATGTCAGAGTCGCCACCACAACCTTGTCTTCGAGTCGCCGGGCTCCGCCTCTGCGTGACTCCCCCCAGACCTCATCTTCGCGACCTTCAATCACCACCTTGTTCGTTGTGCACTCGTCCTCTGCCAAGTTGTTGTTGCCGATTCATCTCTAGATGCTACTTCGCAAAGTCTGCTAGCCGCCGTGGCTGTCTGCTCCTCTGCTCCAGGCCTTATCCGCACCCTCGACTCCGCGGAACCAATGCCGGATCGCCTACACGGTGCTCCCAATTCTGGGTCAAGCGCTCACTTCTACGCGATGCCCTCGCGGCTGCCGTAGCCCCCGCACTCAATCGTGCTCGCCGGTTTGCTATTCCAGCCGGTTGCCGGCTCTCCGCGCCGGGTCCGCCTACTCTCGAGCCACAGCCTAGTTACCTTCATCGCTAGCACTCACCGGAGTCCCGCATTGTCTGGAGGCGCCACCTCTGGCCCGCGTAGCGCCGGCCTCGCTCCGCCACTTGTGGGCATGCCCGCTCTCCAACAGGTTTCCCATGCCGCCCCGCGCGGCTCCAGCTCACGTCGCTTATTCTCTGATTCCAAGCCAGCGGCTGCTGCTCACGGTGGTGCAAGGATGCGTTTAAAAAAATTATATACCTTCACGGCCGAGTTGCCGTCCGCCCAAATCCACTGCCAAATCGCCTGACACCCACCCCGTTCGGACTCGCCTAAACCGATTCTTGCATCGCTCTGCCGGCCAGGACTCCATCGAGCCACCGTCCTAGTGGGGCGTCTGCAACTCCGAGCCGCCGCCTCGGGCTCGCTTCCACCATCCCTTTGAGATGCTATCTTGGCCGTGGCCGTCCTTGCGCCCCGCGTCCGGCATCAATCGGCCCTGCTCCTTCAAGTGCCCTCGTATGGTCATGCGCCTGCGTCTCCGTCGTCCCGCGTCGCGCCTCCGGGAGCTGCCGCCGGCGAGTCAACCATCCACCTTGGCCTCTGCTACGTTCTAAGAAGCCAAGCCACTCGCGGCTTTTGCCGCCTCATAAACCGCCATGGCCTTGCTCCTGCCGTCGCCGAACCGTCGCCTTTCTCATCATGGCTCCGCTTCAAGTCGCCACCGCGGGCTCGCCATGAACCGTCAAGATGCCTCTGCCACAAGCCGTTTCCGCTGGCCTCTGCTGCAAAACCGTTGTGGCTGGCTCCGGCCGTCAACGCCACCTGGCCAAACTGCCGCGCCTCCAAACCGCAGCTCCGGGTTGCCGTCTCCACCTCGAACTGCCGCAAGGCCGCAGCTTTGCCCCGGTCTTGAGCTGCCTGCAAGCTCGCCTAGACGACGCCTCTCCGTCAGAGCAGGACTACCTCAACTCACCTTTACCATGCGTTGCTGCCGCGCCGGGTCATCGCTCCGGTGTTGAGTCGCAGCTTCTGACTCATGCTTCTCACCGCTGTTGGCGTGGTCTGCTCCATATTGCGCTGAGCTATTGACGTCTGGGCGGTGTTGTAAGTCGCGAAGGATCAGGCTTTGGGGTTGAAAGCAAAAATTCAAAAATGCCAAGGCGTCTGTTTATGCTGACTGTTGTGCATACTTCTACGGCTCACTTCAAGTTTCGAAGAATTTCCACCATTTTGCATCAAATATGCAAACCAGCAGATGTCAGTCATGGAGTGTTCATCTGGGATTAATTGAGCAAAGCAAATTCAGTTACGGAACAGTACTAGCAAGCATTGTTTATTTGCATTGATTGCTTCAAGACTAGAGAAAGATTCCTCCTGACGACCTGGTGCAATCAAAGCAAAGATGAGCATGCAATATTAAAATAATGATGGAGGGTTAAGGCTGGAACTTCTTTGTTGAATAAACAGGACACCCGAGTGCAGTTCTTGGTGGTCAACGAAAAGAAACAGTGCCAGATGATATACGTGAACTCCAAGGCAGTCGTTTCATCCAAAAAATATATATATCAGGTGATATTGTTTCCATCTAATTTTAGTACGTATTTTTTAATCAAGGAACAATTACTTTGGTATGTACATTTTATGTGCAGGACAATATATATTATAAAGGTGATATTATGCTATGCCTATGAAATGTGCGGTAGCATCATCATGCGCGGGCCTCCACGCCCGCTTGCTGTTGAACGCGTGCGCACAAGCCGTCACCCGTGCAGCTCGATCACCATCAACTCATCGAGACCGCATCCATGATTGACTCATCGTTCGCGTGGCTTACCGTGCCTGCAATTAGCTCGCCCGTCCACGCCGGCTTACATTGCCACCGCCGGTCATCTGTCTGCTGCCGCGACCGACTCGGCCATGAGTAATTTCAGCTTCACCATGGTGATCATCAACCCGCGGTGGATATTAACTGGCCTGACATATCAGGTGAAATCCATCCAGTATATTTTTATATTATGTATTGCTTTCTTTTAAAGAGCAATTACTCCGCCTTGCAAAGTTATCTAATGCAGGATCCTAAACCGCCATATTGGTGCAAATTTAAAGGCCGTCAGAAAAATTTCCGGCTTAAAAAGAAGGACTTCGGTTTAAAATCCGGCTCAAGGAAAAGCTGTCTCCCACAAAGATCTGAAGCTCTCAGTATCCGGTTTAAGAATTTCCAGTTCAAAAGAAAGAATAATCTCTGGCAAGTTCGAGTTTTTAGGGAAAATTAACGGGACCAAAGAGAGTTTGCTGCACAGCACAGCTCAAACATAGGTACCCCTTGCGCATAGTTCACAGTATCATTTGGGGGCCTGGTCGTATCCAAACCATAGCTACACCTCTTGATCCGGCTATTAAGCCAATATTATCATAAGAGCACAGCTCTGGTTATTTCGGTAATCCGGCTATCAAGCCAATGTTATCATAAGGGGCCAAAGAGAGTCAGCTGCACAACACAGCTCAAGCATGGGTATCCCTTGAGCACAGCTCACAATATCACTTGGGGGCTATGTTCGAACCATAGTCACACCTCTTGATGGGCTTAAGGCCACCAGGGAAATCACTTGGGGGCTCTGGTCGTATCCGAACCATAGCTTATCCCCTCTTGATCAGCATAAGGGCACCAGGGAAATCACTTGGGGGCTTGGTCGTATCCGAACCATAGCTACACCTCTTGATAGGCATAAGGCCACCAGGGAAATCACTTGGGGGCTTGGTCGTATCTGAACCATAGCTACACCTCTTGATAGGCATAAGGACACAAGGGAAAATCACTTGGGGGCTATGGGTTCGAACCATAGTTGCACCTCTTGATAGGCATAAGGGCACTAGGGAAATCACTTGGGGGCTTGGTCGTATTCGAACCATAGCTACACCTCTTGATCGGCGCAATGCCACAATTATGACTACATGGGGGCTCTGGTCGTATCCGAACCATAGCTTAAACCCTCTTGATTATACATATACATCATCATATATTACATCATACGTTGCATCATCACTACATCATCATAGCATGTATCATATGTGCATGGATATACCGGCTTATATGGCAGGAATCGGTTTCCAAACCAGGTTATATTTATTCAAATCTTTAAATAGCCAACACGGCTGGATTTTTTCTTATGGTTATCAATAACCAATATTATGACTGAGGTTTTCAAAGTCGCTTTAGCCCAATGACTATTATTTTATCAATGGATATGATTTATTCTGCAATTGAAGGAATAGTCCCGAGTCACTGCAGGCTTATGACCCGGCACTTGGGGGCTACATTATTCAAGTTGGGATTACATAAAATACACAAGTCTCATGGCGCTGCAAGCATGCACCATGGCACTTGGGGGCTAATGCAAAGTCATTGTTTGCTCACTTATTGAAGACCCGACTCATCACATTGTAATGAGCCGGCCCTTGGGGGATACCAATTGCTCCTGTCAACAAATCAAGGTACACAAATTTTCATCTATTATTGAAGGATCCACTGCTCAGTTGGTAAAGCACAAAGCTCTCAACCTTGTGGACGTGGGTTCAAGCCCCATGATGGGGGTTACATCGTATAATGTTATTCTCAATGAAGTATATATAAAGTCCCAGCTCAATATTATCTTACTGAGCCGGCCCTTAGGGGCTACACGTTGTTGTTCAAGTCTACATGATCATATCTATAAAGTCCCTGCTCCTTATTGCATAATGACCCGGCCCTTGAGGGCTACACTGGTTGAAGTTTTTATCAGCATAAGGCAATTTCAAGTCCCAGCTTGCTGCAAGCATGACAACCCGGTACTTGGGGGCTACATATGTGGAATACTCCATTCTGACTAGTGATTGAGATGAACAACCTGGATTTCTTCAAACTTGTGAAATTTGTATTGAAGCAAGTCTTATGTTGTTGCTATGCTACCTTCTTAAGACTTGGGATCTACAAGTGATAGGCATATAAGAGGTACATTCTCAAGCTTGATGATAACTACAATTATGACCCGGTGCCATCAATATTGGTAAACCGGCAATGATAAACCGGCAAGTTCTACATTCTTAAACTGGCTGAAGATCAGATGAATATTTCAAAGACCAATATTTTTGTTAAGCATTGAGAGCTGAGTCAAAGGAGTTATTCTTCACAACATTTATCTGTGACAAACCAATGTCAGCAAATTCATTATGAAGCTGGCCTATTGACCCGAATTTTATAGAAGAAGGAAGTTACAAGGACTTAAGGATGATCAGGATCAGTTTAACATGGATAAATCCAAATTAAATTGGGGGCTAATGTCGGGGATATACCCCGCGGTATGATCCGGCCGGAGTTATAACCCGGCTGGGACTTGGTAAACTGGCAGGTGTTAAGGCAGGTGGTAAACCGGTTGGTGTTAAGTCAGACGGTTAACCGGTAGGTTGTTAAACCGGCTAACAGTTAAGACAGGAGTTAAGTCAGATAATAACTCAGCAGACATTCTTAAACCGGCAGACCATCTTAAACCGGCACCAGTTAACTCCCGGCAGACCATCCTAAATTGGCACCAGTTAACTCCCGGCAGGCAGTGGTAACTGGGTTGCCAGGAGTTATGAAGCCCGAGACGTTATGAAGCCCAAGATGTTAAGAAGCCCAAGAAGAGAAGTCGTAATAGTTAAGTATTAAGTCCGAGTTGGACTCTACATGTAACCCGCCCCTTCAACATATAGAAGGAGGGGCAGGGCTCCCCAAAGAGGGAGGAAGAGACAATCTTAAAGGGTTAGGGTTAACTGGCAGAGCCGGTTTACGGCGACTTCCTCATGATCATAATGAGAGGTAGCCTCAAACAGCATGTAGGGTTGTTACCGGATGATGTTTCCCGGGGCCCGAAGCTGTCTAAACCTTTGACTTGTGTTGCGTCTCTCAATTCCACTCAACCCCTCTCAAGCTACCACATAGATGTGTTGGCCTCACGACTAAGTCCTCACACTAGGACATCTGCCGTGATATTTCCATGACACCTGTACTCTACCACCCTTCTGTGAGCTCACCCACGGACAGATATATGGACAATAACATACAGAGCAATGCACCATCTTCCATTTTCAAACCGGAAAGACTGCGTGTTCAGCCAGGACAGAAGGAGGAGGCTCTTTGTTGCTTCGAAACCCAAGAATTCATGATTTACATGGTCTATCGCCCGCCGCGCTACCACCCTCTCTTTTTCACCGGAAGATGCATTATTCTTGAATGATAAAGTACATAATAGCTCTTCCCCATTATGTTTATGCACACGAAAAATTATAGGGCATCCCGAATGTTGCAAGATGGCTCGTCAGAGTGATCAACTTATCCTGAAAGTTGTATTCACGGGCCGTCCCCGGATGTTGTATCCACAAAAGGACCACAGTTTGGCTATACGAACTCCATTTGAGCTCGATCACCAGCCAAAACAATCACAATTAAACGTGGTACGCGTCCATCACCTTCTTCGTCGGCGCCGACAACTCTTCGGGGGCCGGATCTAGGTTCAAAAACCGAGTTTCGGATGATTTTATCTTTGACGTGTACTCTACCACCCTTCTGTGAGCTCACCCATGGATAGATATATGGACAATAACATATATAGCAATGCACCATCCTTCCATTTTCAATCCGGAAAGACTACAGGTTCAGACAGGATAGAAGTAGGAGGCTCTTTGTTGCATCGAAACCCGAGAATTCATGTTTTACATGCTCTATCGCCCGCCACGCTACTACCCTCACTTTCTCACCAGCGGATGCATTATTCTTAAATAATAAACTACATAACAGCACTTCCTCATTATGTTTATGGACATGAAAAATTATAGGGCATCCCGAATGGTGCACGATGGCTCGTCAGAGCGATCGACTTACCCTGAAAGTTGATTTCACGTGTCGTCCCCCGATGTTGTATCCACAAAAGGACCACAATTTGGCCATACGAACTCCATTTGAGCTCCATCACCCGCCAAAATGATCACAACTAAACATTGTACGCATCCAACACCCTCTTCGTCGGCTTCGACAACATTTTGGGGGCCGGATCTAGGTTCAAAAATTGAGTTTCAGATGATTTTATCTTTCACGTGTACTCTACCTCCCTTCTGTGAGCTCACCCAGGGACAGATATATGGACAATAACATATAGCGCAATGCACCATGTGTAACACCCTCGATGCGACTATAGCTCCCACGTGTCGAGGCACGACTTAGAGACATAATCGCATTGAAGGCATAAGTCGCAAGTTAGGCAATCTTCACAACATCCCATGTAATATGATAATAAAAGGGGAGATAACATAGTTGGCTTACACTCGCCACGTCAATCAAGTACTTAAATAACATTACATCATCCAAACACTCATGGCCCGACTACGGCGCCAAAATAAAAGAGAACCCAACATGTGACAACGGTCCCGTTCACCCCCAACTGGGCACCACTACTGATCATCGGGAAAAGAAACATAGTATCGTTGAGAGTCTTCGTCGAACTCCCACTTGAGCTCGTACGCGTCTCCTGGAGCGGAATCATCAGGCCCTGCATCTGGTGTAATAGTAATCTGTGAGCCACAGGGACTCAGCAATCTCGCACCCTTGCGATCAAGACTATTTAAGCTTATAGGTATGGCAGGACAAATATATGGAGCTGCAGCAAGCGACTAGCAAGTATGGTGGCTAACTTATTCGCAAAAGAGAGCGAGAAGAGGAGGCAAAGCATGAGCGAGAAACTAGAGAACAACCTGCGCAAACATTACTCCAACGCCGTGTCCACTTCCCGGACTCCGCCGAGAAGAGGCCATCACGGTAACACACTCAGTTGAATCATTTTAATTGAATTAAGGTTCAAGTTATCTACAACCGGACATTAACAAATTCCCATCTACCCATAACCGCGGGCACGACTTTCGAAAGTTCAGTCCCTACAGGGGAGTCCCAACTTTGCCCATGACAAGCTCTCACGGTCAACGAAGGAATAGACCTTCTCCCAAGATGTTCCGATCAGACTCGGTATCTCGGTTACTCAAGACACTTCGACAGGTTAAAACAAATCCAGCAACACCGCCCGAATGTGCCGACAAATCCCGATAGGAGCTGCACATATCTCTTTCTCAGGGCACACTCAGATGAGACATCCTACGAGTAAAACCAACCCTCAAGTTGCCCCGAGGTGGTCCCGCAGTCTACTCGGTCGGACCAACACTCAGAGGAGCACTGGCCCGGGGGGGCTTAAAATAAGATGACCCGCGGGCTCCGGAAACCCGAGGGAAAAAGAGGCTAGGTGGCAAATGGTAAGACCAAGGTTGGGCATTGCTGGAAAAGCTTTAATCAAGGCGAAATATCAAGGGGTTCCCATTATAACCCAACCGCGTAAGGAACGCAAAAATCCGGGAACATAACACCGATATGACGGAAACTAGGCCGGCAAGAGTGGAACAAAACACTAGGCGAGAGGCCGAGCCTTCCACCCTTTACCAAGTATATAGATGCATTAAGATAACAAGGCAATATAATGATATCCCAACAAGTAAATAAAAGATGCTCCAACAAGGAACGACCTCCAATCTTCACCTGCAACTAGCAACGCTATAAGAGGGGCTGAGCAAAGCGGTAACATAGCCAATCAACGGTTTGCTAGGACAATGGTGGGTTAGAGGTTTGACATGGCAATTTGGGAGGCTTGCAAGCAAGTGGTAGGCATCGTAGCAATGGCATAGCAAAAGAGCGAGCAAACTAGCATAGCAAAGATAGTAGTGATTTCGAGGGTATGATCATCTTGCCTGAAATCCCGCAAGGTAGAAGAACGAGTCCATGAAGAATACAAATGGGCGTAGACGAACGGGTCCTCACAAACGCGACGTTATCGGAACCAACCCGAAGAAGCAAACACCGGAAAAGAAGCACACAACATAGTAAACAACCACGACATAGACATGGCATGATGCACAAACAATTATGATGCATGTCCGGTTTAAAGAAGCATGGCATGGCAAAGTGCATAAGCAATCCTACAAATTAAGTGGAGCTCAATATGCAACGGGATGCATATTGACGGAACACCACAACAATTATTTAGTTCGATCTCGTTTATGTAACCAACAATATTAAATGTTGTTAGCATGGCAAGAGGTGAAACAAAGTAAAACTATCTATCTAGTCAAGTTTAAATGAGGCCGGAAGCAACGAACAACAATTCCGGTAAATCCCCATATGCATATTTTAGGCTTGGTACTGTTCTGCCCTAAACATAATTTTAGAGTTATTAAACATGAAAAACAAGTACACCAAGTTAAACTAGACATTTTTCTACCCCATTTACATATAAAGTTTATTAAAATCCGAGCTACGGTTATTTAGTTATGAATTAAAGCATTTTAACATGGCATAGGAGCAAATTTAACCAAACATCATTTCAAACATTTTAAACATAGATGAAAGTTAGATATTATTAAACTACACGAAATTCTGAGCAAGATTCATATATAAATCATTTTAATATGATGCACGGTTATGAAGTTATTATATGCATGAACATGGAGGGTTTTTCTGTAAAACTGCAGTCTCTGGATATATGGACAAATTTGTAGCACACAGAAAAAAACAACTATGGGCTGAATCTGGACAGGAAGCCCAATAAAGGAAAAAAAGGACGGGCGCTGGGGTGGCCTCACCATGGGCCTCGGCCCGGCTTGGCAGAGGAGGCCAGCGGCACTGGGCCTTGCGCGGCACAGGGGAGCGGCTGGGCCGGCAGAGAGAAATCCGACCCACGCACGGTCAACGGGCAGGTGCGGATCGGGGACCTCCCGATCGAGTGAGGCGGCGGCGACTTCGGCGCTCCACCGAGCAGGTGGCGGCGGGCCCGAGCGAAAGGCGTCGGAGGATGACGGATCCGGAGGTGGCGGCTCAGTTTTGGGCGAATCCAGCGGCGGGAGGCGAGGGCGGCGCTGAGGGAGCTCCGGCTCCAGCGAACTCCCATGGCGGCGGAGGTTCCTGTAGGGAGGCGACACTGGTGAGGAGCAGAGAGAGAGAAATGGAGGGAGAGAAAGGAGAGGGGGCGCGGGGCAATGGCCTGGGTCGGAGGTGCTCGTCGGCAGCGAGGCTCCGGTGGCCGGCGAGTGCAAGACGGCGGTGATGGAGATCGGGCGCTGTCCGATCCAGGCGCGGGAGGTTGGAGGGGCTCGGGAGGCCCACCACGCTACCACCCTCACTTTTTCACCAGCGGGTGCATTTTTATTAAATGATAAAGTACTTTACAGCTCTTCCTCATTATGTTTATGCACAACAAAAATTATAGGGCATCCCGAATGGTGCAAGATGGCTCGTCAGAGCCATCTACTTACCCTGAAAGTTGATTTCACGTGCCGTCCCCCGATGTTGTATCCAGAAAAGGACAACAACTTGGCCATACGAACTCCATTTGACCTCCATAACCCGCCAAAACGATCACAACTAAACATGGTACGCGTCCATCACCCTCTTCGTCGGCGTCGACAACATTTCAGGGGCCGGAGACAGGTTGAAAACCGAGTTTCGGATGATTGTAAATTTGACGTGTACTCTACCACCCTTTTGTGAGCTCACCCATGGACAGATATATGGACAATAACATATAGAGCAATGCACCGTCTTCCATTTTCAAACCGGAAACACTACGTGTTCAGTCAGGACAGAAGGAGGAGGCTCTTTGTTGCATCGAAACCCAAGAATTCATCATTTACATCGTCTATTGCCCGCCCCGCTACCACCCTCTATTTTTCACCAGCATATGCATGATTCATAAATTATAAAGTACATAATAGCTCTTCCCCATTATGTCTATGCACACGGAAAATTATAGTGCATCCCGAATGGTGCAAGATAGCTCGTCGGCGTGATCAACTTACGCTGAAAGTTGTATTCACGGGCCGTCCCCGGAAGTTGTATCGACAAAAGGACCACAATTTGGCCATATGAACTCCATTTGAGCTCCATCACCAGCCAAAACGATCAAAACTAAATGTGGTACGCGTCCATCACCCTCTTCATCTGCGTTGACAAGATTTCACATGCGGATCCAGATTCAAAAATCGAGTTTCGGATGATTTTATCTTTGACGTGTACTCTACCACCCTTCTATGAGCTCACACACGGACATATATATGGACAATAACATATAGAACAATTCACCATCCTTCCGTTTTCAAACTGAAAAGACTACAGGTTCAGTCATGACAGAAGGAGGACGCTTTTTGTGCATCGAAACCCGAGAATTGATGTTTTACATGCTCTATCGCCCGCCCCACTACCACCCTCACTTTTTCACCAGCAGATGCATTGTTCTTAAATGATAAAGTACATAACATCTCTTCCTCATTATGTTTATGCACACAAAAAATTATAGGGCATCCCGAATGGTCCAAGATGGCTCGTCAGAGCGATCAACTTACCCTGAAAGTTGATTCCACGTGTCGTCCCCCGATGTTGAATCCACAAAAGGACCACAATTTGGCCATACGAACTCCATTTGAGCTCCATCACCTGCCAAAACAATCACAACTAAACATGGTGTGCGTCCATCACCCTCTTCGTCGGCGTCAACAACATTTCGATGGCCGGATCCAGGTTGAAAAACCAAGTTTCAGATGATTTTATCTTTGATGTGTACCCTACCACCCTTCTGTGAGCTCACCCACAGACAGATATATGGACAATAACATATAGCGCAATGCACCATCCTTCCATTTTCAAACCGGAAAGACTAGAGGTTCAGTCAGGACAGAAGGAGGAGGCTCTTCGTTTCATCGAAACCCATGAGTTCATGCTTTACTTGCTGTATTGCCCGCCCTGCTACCACCCTCACTTTTTAACTAGCAGATGCATTATTCTTAAATGATAAAGTACATAACAGCTCTTCCCCAGTATGTTTATGCACACGGAAAATTATAGGGCATCCCAAATGGTGCAAGATGGCTCGTCGAATCGATCAACCTACCCTGAAAGTTAATTTCATGGGCCGTCCCCCGATGCTGTATCGACAAAAGGACCACAATTTGGCCATACAAACTCCATTTTAGCTCCATCACCCACCAAAACGATCACAAATAAACATGGCACACGTTCATCACCCTCTTCATCGGCGTCGACAAAATTTCGGGGGCCGGATCCAGGTTGAAAAACTGAGTTTTGGATGATTTTATCTTTGACGTGTACTCTACCACACTTCTGTGAGCTCACCCATAGATAGATATATGGACAACAACATATAGAGCAATGCACCATCTTCCATTTTCAAACTGGAAAGACTACATGTTCAGTCAGGATAGAAGGAGGAGGCTCTTCGTTGCATCGAAACCCAAGAATTCATGCTTTACATGGTCTATCGCCCGTCCCACTACCACCCTCTCTTTTTCACCAGCAGATGCATAATTCTTAAATTATAAAGTACATAACAGCTCTTCCCCATTATGTCTATGCACACGGAAAATCATGATATATGAGCTCTGTCTTGATCAACTAAGTTGTGGGAGTTCAATCTGTCGGCTTGACTAGCAGATGTAGCAAAATTATAGGTTGGACGGGTCTTGCAAGTATGGTTGAACTTTTCTTCTGAAAGATCTTGTCTCAATTCTCTCCTTTCCATGATGCACTCCGCGTGCATAGGATGTTTGGGTTAATTGCGTCCTAAGGTGAAAGTGCACAACCTCTGCATAGTTAAAAACTAAGTACTTAGTCATGTCCCCGGTGAAGGACGTCTTCGATCAGCTAGACAAGGATGGACGAAAGAATCTCATCATCGTTTTCACTAAGTTAAAATTTGACTAAGGGAATTTTAGATGTGGTGCTCATAGGCTTTATCCTATGGTGCCAACTTTGAAAGAAAAGTCCTTGAAAAAGATAGGGAAAAACTGGCTTTCTGCACTTAGCCTTAAATTCCACTAAGCCAAATATGCCTATAGTTAATCGACTTGTCGTTATTTACCCACCAAAGATGTCATTTTCTAGTACATCATTGTACTGACCTCCTTCGGGGGCTGCATATTCCAACGTGCAGGTAATTCCGATGAAGAATGAGAAGTGTTGGACTCGAGCTTACACCTAACATGTATGCATGTGGCACATGCTTGAAGATGGAGGCTCATTGCTTTTGCTTTCTTTATGTTTAAGTTTTTTGGCTAGTCCAAGAGACTATGCAAGGATGTAATAAAGTACTTTGAATATTCTGGATCTGTGATGTAATAATTTTGATACTTATGCAATGATACTTCGAGTTTTGCACTGTAGTGCTAGCATTGATCCAGGGACTAGCACATAACACATGCATTCCAAATTTAATAAAAGTTGGGGTGCTACAAAAACTTGGTCCTCTAGGTACCAAAGACCAAAGTTAGGAGTACCAACTAAATATCAAAGGATCCTTTTCACCACCAGCATATGGCTTTCTTTAGGACTAGATTGTAATCTTGCACACATACCCACACTAAACATAAAGTCCGGTCTAGATGCACAAAGGTCAAGCAAAGAACCAATCATAGAACGATAAAGTTTTTTATCAACCTCTTTACTTTCCGAATCTAGTTTAAGATTCGCATTTGTGGGCATAGGAAAATTCACCGATTTAGCTCCCACCATATCAAACTTCTTGAGCATGTCTTGAGTATATTTAGCTTGACATATGAACGTTCCTTCTTGATATTAGGAAATTTCAAATCCAAGAAAACACCTCAATTTTCCCATCATAGACATCTCAAACTCCTTGGTCATTAGCTTAGAAAATTCATCACTAAATGCACCATTAGTAGCACCAAATATAATATCATTAACATAAATTTGGCATACAAACAACTCTCCGTCAACTCTCTTGGTAAAAAGAGTGGGGTCTATAACACCAAGCTCAAAACAACGATCTAATAGGAACTCCTTGAGATGATCATACCAAGCACGCGGAGCTTGCTTGAGGCCATAGAGTGCCTTATGTAGTTAATAGGCATGGTTAGGAAACTTGGTGTCTTCGAATCCCGGGGGTTGTTTGACATACACTAGTTCATTTATAGGACCATTTAGGAAAGCAATTTTAACATCAATTTGATATAATTGAATATTATGATGAGTGGCATATGCAATTAAAATGCAAATGGATTCAAGTCTAGCAACGGGTGCGAAAGTTTCACCGTAATCGACTCCTTCGATTTGTGAATAGCCTTGAGCCACCAATCTTGCTTTGTTGCGGATGACTTGACCATGAGCATCTTCTTGTTATTGAATATCCACTTGGTGCCAATGATGTTGATGTTCTTGTCACTTGGCCTTTCAACTAATGACCAAACTTTGTTGCGCTCGAAGTTGTTGAGTTCCTCATGCATAGCTTCTACCCAATCAACATCCTCGAGTGCTTCATACACTTTGGAAGGCTCTACAAAAGAGACAAACGAGTGGTGTACTCAAAAGTTCAACAATTGTCTATGAGTGGACACACCTTTAGATAAGCTTCCAATAATGTTTCTTTGGAAATGTTCATTGGAGTCCAAAGCGGTAGCTCGCTGTGCTTGACGACGAACTTAGCGTTCTTGTTGAGTCTCTCCAATGAAGACATTTTCACCATCACCTTCTTCTTGTCCATGATCAACCCTTGGTGGAGTGTTTGGAGGGGAATTCCCTTCAATGTGTCCACTATCATCAATGGGTGGTTCTTGGTCATTGTCTTGGACATGAGTGTCATTTTCAAGGTCTTCTCCTTGTTCTAGGTTAGCTTGTTGATCAATATTTGAGGTAGATGACTCCACTTGCATGGAGCTTGGGCCTTCATCATGAGCCACAAGGGGTTCCTCAATGGGTATACACGCACCTACACCCATTCTTCTTATGGCCATCGAGGGAGGTTCATCATCTACAACATCATGATCAATATGCCCCTCTTGGGAGCCATTATCCTCATCAAACTCCACATTCATAGACTCTTCAACACACCTCGTGGATATGTTGTAGACTCTATAAGTGTGGGAGTTTGTGGCATAACCAACAAATATGCCTTCAAATGTTCTAGGCTCAAATTTAGCAAGTTTACAACCTTTAATGTAGACATGGCATTTGCAACCAAACACATGAAGGTAATTGAGAGTAGGCTTGTTACCGGTAAGGAGTTCATAGGGAGTTTTGTTGAGAAGTGGAAGAAGATAGAGTCGGTTGGATACATGACACGTGGTATTGATGGCTTCGGCCCAAAAGTTGTATGGAGATTTAAACTCCGCCAACATTGTTCTTGCCATATCAATGAGACTCAGGTTCTTCCTCTCTGCTACACCATTTTGTTGAGGGGTATACGCAGCGGAATATTGGTGCCTAATCCCCTCTTCACTCAATAATTCATCCATGGTGTAGTTCTTGAACTCTGTCCCATCATCACTCCTTATTGCCAATATCTTTGTCTCATGTTGACGTTGCACTTCGGTTGCCCAACTGATAAATATCCTTTGAGTTTCACTCTTCCTCTTGATATAGAAAACCCAAGTATATCTTGTAAAATCGTCCACAATCACCAAACAATACTTATTGCCACCAAGACTATCATAAGTTGGAGGCCCAAATAAATCCAAATGAATGAGTTGCAAGGGCCTCTTGGAGGTGATAATTGTCTTCTTGATATGATTCTTCTCATGAGTCTTCCCAGCAATGCATGCACTACAAGGACGATCTTTAGAAAAACTCACATTTGTTAGTCCCAACACGTACTCGCCCTTTACAAGGTTTTGCAAGTTTCTCATACCGACGTGGCCTAAACGGTGATGCCAAAGCCAACCCACGTCGGATTTAGCCATTAGACATGTGGCAACTTGAGTGGTTTCTTTGGATAAATCAACCACATACAAGCCTTGTTCCACAAATCCAACTAAGGCTACTTTAAGAGAAACCGTAAAGAGGACGGTCACGTGTAGTTTATTAAAGACTACAGTTTAGCGACAATTGGTAAGTTGACTAACGGAAAGAAGATTGTATGAAAGGGACTTGACAAGGAGAACTTTCTCAATGGACAAGTCTGGAGAGATCACCACCTTGCCATGTCCCAATACCTTAAGTTGAGCATTGTTCCCGACGGTGACAGTGGAGTACTTGATGAGTTCATTCAATAAATCCCCCAACAATTCCTTGCTTCCGGTTATATGTGATGCGCATCCACTATCAATGAGCCATGATCCTCCACCGGAAGCATAGTCCTACAATGCATCAATGCTTGTTTTTAGGTACCCATTTTTGGATGGGTTCTCTTTTGTTAGTCACAAGGGTCTTAGAAACCCAAATAGCATAGTGATAATCATCTCCATATGAAGTACCAACATACTTAGCATAAACATAACCATTGTATTTCAAAAGCACATAAGATGGGTTATATTTGTCGGCAAAGTTTTTGTGGGTGAGCATGCTCCTAGTAGCATCCCCATCCACAACCTTGTTGGATTCATTTTCTTTAGCCAACTCCCCCTCCTTCACAAAAACAATATCATTAGTGGAGGGAGTGACTTTTTTCTTCTTGTTGTTGGCCTTCTTGGACTTAGGTGCAAAACCAAGTCCCTCCTTGCCAACATTCGCTTTTTGCGAGTTTAGGAGAACATTCAAGTTCTTCTCCCCTTGGATACAAGTGGCTAGGCCCTTCTCAAGTTGGGCCTTCAACCTAGTGTTCTCCTCAATAAGTTTTGCCTTGTCACATAAAGAGTTAGTGGCACAAGCATTTTCATTTGAAGCAATAGGAGTAATAGCAAGAAAGCTCAAAAGATATTGAGCTTGCAATGTGTCATATAACTCTTTAGTCTAGTGAGCTCACTTGAGGTTGCTTTGTGGGATACCTCAAGATGCTCAAGATCCTCAAGGAGTTTGGCATGACCCATTAGAAGCTCATCATGTTTGATCTTGTAATCACTCGAGGCCTCAAGAGCACTATCATAGGTTTCCTTTGCTTTGGATAAATCCAAAGCTTGAGTCTCCTCAAGTGACTCTATCATGGTTTGTGCCTCTACAAGATCATCTTCTGGTTCCGCGATTTTATCGGCATGATCGCGGGCATGTCCTTCTAGGTCCATAATCTTGACCTCCTTTTCCTCAAGGGACAATTACATCCATGCCACTAGTTGTGTCACACCTGTTTGTTTTGCCCCTAAATTCAAAAAAACCTCAGTCTTTCCCAACCACGTTTGCTACACTTATGTTTTTGCCCTTCTGTCACGGCTCTGCCGAGTCAGTGTCGTTTGACCATAACCGGCAGTCATTTATGGACACATCTTGCCCCTAGCTTGCTCTTACAGGTGGGTCCCGCTCACTCCCCATATCACTCTCTCACTCGACGAACCCTAGTTCTGAGCGGCGACGACCATGGCGATTGGCAGCGCCATCGATTCTCATCCCACACGACGGATAGTGGGGAATGCAGTGGTGGTGGCGGTGATAAGGGATCCACACCGGCGGGGTATCCTCTCTCCCTCTCTCCCTATCTCTCCCTCTCTCCTGGATTTGGTCGATTAGGCTCTCTCCCTCCTCCCGTTTCTCTCTCCCTTGGATCTGGTGGAGTAGGCTCTTTTACACTAGATCTAAATGATGTAGGTGGTTTTTTCTTGTTCTTGTGTGTTGATTTATGCCCTGTTTGCATAATAGGATGGATCCCACAAGAGCATTTTCTCTGTCTATAAGAATGGAGACAACTGTATTAGCTTTCGTCGGCACAAAGCAACATGGATGTGGCTTTAATTTCCCATTAGTGGTGGACAACAGCAGCAATTTTAATGATTTTAGAAATGCAATCTCTTCCAAGTATCCTTGGGGTGTGTTTGATGCAGTAGAGTTCAGATACTGGGACGGTGAGAAAGTTAATTGGGTCCCTGTGCAGTCTGATGATGAGTTAGCAGTGATGTTTAGAACAAATGCACAAACCATGTCATGTAACTTGGAAGTTGCAATTATTCAGAGAACTAGAGCAGAAAGCATGTCTTCTAGGCCATCTGGTTCAAGGGGTTCAGGTGTCAAGCTCTCTAGTACACAAGCACAACCTAGGTCAAGCACAAGAGCAGGCAGTACTACTTGGAAGCCACCTAGAACTCCAAGTGCTAGAGTCAATTTTGAGCCTTCTTGCAGTCAAAGCCAAGCACAACCAGAGAAAGTGGCCGACCACGTTGTGGAGGAAGCTATGCCTGATGAGGCAATATTGTCCGATGAAGAGGATGTGAAACTGTATCCTGGCTATGTCCAACCCAATAACCAGGAAGATGCAGCAGATGAGGATTATATACCAGTAGAATTTTCAGATGCGGATGATGATGAGAGGTAGGAGGAACATGACATGGGACATTTTGAAGATGATGATGAGGATAGACTTGTATTTATGTATGACAGAGAGAATCCCTCAATTGAGGAAGGTGTAGTCTTTCCCTCTACAGTTGACTGTAGAAATGCAGTTGCAACATTCTCAATAAAGACAGAAACAGAATTTCAAATTGTCAAAAGTGATCCAACAAGGTTTACTGTGCACTGTGCATATGAAAGGTGTAAATGGAGATTGCATGCATCTTTGATGAGGAGAAGCACACTGTTTCAGGTACTATACATGTTTTCATAGTTGTAACCTCTAATAAACTAGTTCTGATTCAACCTCTAATAGTTATTTATTAATTATTGTGTTTTGTTATTCATTTCAGATCAAAGTAAATCCTTACCAGCGCAATTTTCCAAGTGGCAACTTACTGGCAAGCCATGCATCCATGCTCTATTTTTTATTACTGCTCTAAGAGGTGATGCCAATGCCATTGATCAATATGTTCATAAGTACTACTCTGTTGAGAAATTCAGAGCTACTTATGCTGACAACCTACCAGCTTTAGAGGGAAAGCAACAGTGGGACATAGTGAATCCATGATTCAAATTGTGTGCACCAGTTCAGAACAGAGCACCAGGTAGGCCAAGAAAGCAAAGGATCAGGGCTAGCAGTGAAGGAAAGGGGCTTGGTGCTAGGAAGAGAAAGTGCAAGAGGTGTGGGAGATTTGGACACATTGCCAAACACTGCAAACAATCAGTTGATGCTACATTTGGAGAGGAGGATGAACATTGGGGAGCAGAAAATGTGGATGAGACTGCAACAGAACCATTGAACAATGAGGAAGATGCAAATACTGATGGAACAGATGATGATGATGATGATGATGATGATGATGATGATGATGATGATGATGATGATGATGATGATGATGATGATGATGATGGAGGAGGAGGAGTTCAGCAGCCATCTACACAAGTTGAAGCTACTGTAGTGAGGTATGTACACTTATTACATTGCATTACTGTTTCTATTTCTAGGTTTCTCAATGCCATGTCTGATTACTCAACCATCTGTCAGCCCCAGGAAAAATTACAAAAGAGCAGCTGATAGAGGGGATTCTCCAAGAGCAACTAAGAAGAAACTAGGCCATGCAGCAGTAGTTGAACCCTCTCCAGCTCCAGCTATAGCAAAGAACACCAGATCCAAGGCAAGGCTGTTACCCAACCCAGCAAGAAACACTAGGAGAAAATCAATGAAGTTCTAATTGCTCCCTGTCATGTTGAACTTAATAATGTGGTGTGCACTTGGCTCCTGAATGTGCACCGTCATGTTGTGATGTTGACCTACTTTGTTATGTTGTCGTCATGTGATCTTGAACAACTTTGTTATGTCGTCGTCGTGTGATCTTGAACAACTTTGTTATGTCGTCGTCGTGTGATCTTGAACAACTTTGTTATGTCATCGTTGTGCAATCTTATGGCATGTTCAAGATCAATCAATGCTTTGGATCATTGATACTACTGAATTCACATAAATAACTCATAAACAAGTTCCAAACCGCATCTTCCATTACCAACTTGCAATATCCATTAGCTACAATAGTTCATCCATCATAAACAACACTACCTCATCCATGAAATTTTCTCAAATCTCTGAAGACACAGAGATGGCCACAACAACAACACACAACAAGGCAATACCAAACAACAGTGTCCACACATGCAACATTTCATCTTGCTCTTTCAGTTTCTTCTTCAAAGTGCGCTTCTTCTTCGCCAGCTCTAGGTTTCACTTCTGCAAATGATGACATTCGATCCACATCTGTTAAATCTCAACATGCATCTCTTCAAAGGCAAGGGCAACGCGAGCTGGGGGAGGCGGATCAACCCAAACCAACCATTGGCACTCTTCTGGCAACTGCAATTTAGGCAAGGATCAGAGAACAACAAGGACACGTCCATATCCAAGATTAATGATCTAAATGTTAGTCTTACATCAAGTGGGCACCCTAAAAACCATCTGTCGGTGCTTCCCCCTCCCCAGGCGACTCGACGGGCTGGAAAAAGGCCATGTCCAGCGCAGCGGTGCTTCGAGTTGTACTCCAAGCCAGTGTAGGTGTCGTCCAACAGATAAAACTCAGATGCATGCTCCACAATGCCCACCCCGTCGACCTTCTAGAAAAATGTGATATTTTCCCCCAAAATAAACAAACCCTAACCCTAGAATAGAGGAGCCGGGGGAAATCCAAAGGGAATCACCAAGCGTTGTTTACCTCTCGAGCCATGGCGGGTGCCGACGAGAACTTTGATGAGATGCCCAAGCTCGACATCGCCAGATCCACCTCCTCCCGCTTCTCCTCCTCTCGTTTTGCCGCGCCGCTGCTCTATTTTTTCACTTGAGCTCAATGAGGAAAAGTAGTAAGGGCAACCAGCGCAGGGGCAAAAATGTCCATAAACGGCCGTCAGTTATGGTCAAACGGCGCTGACCAGACGGAGCCATGACGGAAGGTCAAAAACATAAGTGCAGCAACCGTGGTTGGGCAAGACTGAGGGTTTTTTGAATTTAGCGGCAAAACAAACGGGTGTGACACAACTAAGGGCTCAAATTTAATTATCCCTTTCCTCAAGGAGGTCCTTTGCGTCACCTAGTTGAAGCATAAGTGACTCAACCAATTTCTTGGTCTTACCATGAAGGTTCTTTATGAAAGAGGCCACTTCTTCCTCCTTCCCCTTGCTCCCTACATCCTCAACACAATCCAAAAGAGATGGTAGTGAGGAGTTAATCGTTTTAGATGGGGGAGTCACCTTGTATCCCTTAGCCATAAGGCACATGTGGTTGTTGTCCTTCTTCTTGTTCTCATTTGGGGCGTCGAAGAGAGACTTCAATTGTGGTGGAATATGACCAATGGCAAGGGCGGCCATTCCCACCTCTTCACTTTCTTCTCCGGAAATGTACTCCTCTTGAGACTGAGAAGCAACCAACGCCTTTGGTGATGTCTTCTTCATGAAGTTCTTGGGCTTGGTGGAGAACATGTTCTTCTTCCGGATGAGTTGACCTCCATATTCTTCTCTTCTTTCATATGGGCAATCTATCACAAAGTGCTTGTCATTGCCACAATTGAAGCAAGTCCTCTTCTTCTCATATCCCTTGGAGTCCCTTCTTGAAGATCGACTTGGTGAGGTGCCTTTACCCTGGAAGTTCTTCTTTCCCCAAAAATGAGATGTAGCAAGAGCCACACACTCATGCCATTCTTTGTTCAACACTTCGGGGTCCTCTTCATCACTTGAGCTCTCTCAAACTCTACTCTTGCTAGCCTTCAAGGCAAGCTTCTTTACTCCACGAGTTGGAGTGATAATCCCGGCGGTGGCGGTCAAGGTATCCATAGTGACAAATTGTGACATCACTTGTTGTCATGGTGTCATAATCCGATCTTGCATGAATGCTCAACACCATGGCTCGATCATATGGGAGTATGGTCTTGAGAAACTTGGCCTTGACCCATTCCTCGTCTAGGTCCTTGCTCCCATAGTTCTTCATGGCCACTACAAGCTTGAGGAGTCTTCTATGTAGCTTGGTTGGTGTCTCCCCCTCACGCATAGCAAAGTTGTCCACTTCATGTTGGAGCACTACTTTCTTGGATCGTTGAATGCTCGAGTTGCCCTCATGCAATGTGTCAAGAAAGTCCCAAGCTTCTTTGGCGGTCTTGAAGGAGCGGACTTGATCAACATCTTCATCGGTCATTACTTTCTCAAGCATGTATTTTGGCATTGCATCAAGTTGCTCATCAATGACTTCTTGTGGCGTGAGGTTCTTAGGGTCTTGTGGCTTGAACCCATCCTCGAAAACCCTCCACAATTGTACATAGGCACTACGAACATAAGACTCCATAGAAAGTTTCCAATTAACGTATTGATGACCCACAAGTATAGGGGATCAATCGTAGTCCTTTCGATAAGTAAGAGTGTCGAACCCAACGAGGAGCAGAAGGAAATGACAAGTGGTTTTCAGTAAGGTAATGCCTGCAAGTGCTGAAGGTAGCGGTAACAGATAGTTTTGTGATAAGATAATTTGTAACGGGTAACAAGTAACGGTAGTAGTAAAAGTGCAGCAAGGTGGCCCAATCCCTTTTGTAGCAAGGGACAAGCCTCTTATAATAGGTAAAGCGCTCCCGAGGACACATGGGAATTGCTGTCAAGCTAGTTTTCATCATGTTCATATGATTCGCGTTCACTACTTTGATAGATTGGTATGTGGGTGGACCGGTGCTTGGGTGCTGCCCTTACTTGGACAAGCCTCCCACTTATTATTAACCCCCTTCGCAAGCATCCGCAACTATGAACCAAGTATTAAAACATAGTCTAACCATAGCATTAAACTAGTGGATCCAAATCAGCCCATTACAAAGCAACGCATAAACTAGGGTTTAAGTTTCTGTCACTCTAGCAACCCATCATCTACTTATTACTTCCCAATGCCTTCCTCTAGGCCCAAATAATGGTGAAGTGTCATGTAGTCGACGTTCACATAACACCACTAGAGGAGAGACAACATATAACACATCAAAATATCAAACGAATACCAAATTCACATGACTACTATTAGCAAGACTTAACCCATGTCCTCAGGAACAAACATAACTACTCACAAAGCATAATTATGTTCATGATCATAGAGGTAATAATTATCATTAAGGATCTGAACATATGATCTTCCACCAAGTAAACCAACTATCATCAACTACAAGGAGTAATTAACACTACTAGCAATCTTACAGGTACCAATCGGAGTCACAAGACGGAGATTGGATACAAGAGATAAACTAGGGTTTGGAGATGAGATGGTGCTAATGAAGATGTTGATGGAGATGAGTCCCCTCTGATGAGAGGGGCGTTGGTGATGATGATGGCGGCGATTTCTCCCTCCGGGAGGGAAGTTTCCCCGGCAGGACAGCCCTGCCGGAGCTCTAGATTGGTTCTGCTCAAGTTCCGCCTCGTGGCGGCGGCGTATCTTCCCGAAATCTCTCCCTTGATTTTTTTTCCAAGACATAATGCTTCAGAAGAGGGGAGCCAGAGGGGCAACAGGGGGCCCACAAGCCCTGTAGGCGCGCCCAGGGGGGTGGGCGCGCCTACCAGGCTTGTGGCCTCCTGGAAGCTCCGCTCTGGTATTTCTTATGCCCAGTATATTTTATATATTCCAAAATAATTCTCAGTTGAATTTCGTGGCTTTTGGAGTTGCGCAGAATAGCTATCTCCAACTTGCTCCTTTTCTAGTCCAGAATTCCAGCTGCCGGCATTCTCCCTCTTTATGTAAACCTTGTAAAATAAGAGAGAATAGGCATAAGTATTGTACCATAATGTGTAATAACATCCCATAATGCGATAAATATCAATATAAAAGCATGATGCAAAATGGACGTATCAACTCCCCCAAGCTTAGACCTCGCTTGTCCTCAAGCGGAAGCCGAGATCGATAAATATGACCACATGTTTAGAGATAGAGGTGTCGATAGAATAAAATACGGACATGCAGGCATCATGGTCATCTTTAGAACAGAAATATTATCATATAATCTCTTATGCTAAAGTGACAATTCATTCACCGTGTAAAGTATGAATCAAGAACCTTATGGAGAATTAGCAACCAATAGTCTTTAGTCATTGAAGCAATTGCAATTTATCATAGCATCGGGAAGTGTCAAAAATATGAGCTTGTAAGGCAAATCCACATACTCAAACATCTTTTAGTCTTCTACAATTGCTAACACTCACGCGATACTTATGAGACCAAAGTTTCAATTGGACACAGAGAAAGATGGGGGCTTATATTTTCCTCCCAACTATTTACCTCAAGGGTAATGTCAACAATAATAAACCATGGCTACTCACTTCCAAGTTGATATATGAATATAGATCTTTCTCCAACATATGATGCTTGCCAAGATAACGGGATAAAGGAATTTGTGTTGATCACCATGACTCTTTTAGGGATAAAAAGTAAAGGTACAAGATAGGCCCTTCGCAGAGGGGAGCAGAGGTTGCCATGCGCTTTCTGGATTTGGATGTGTGGTCTCTTAGTGTGGAGGAACGTCACTTTGTATTGCCCCCTATGATAAAGAACTTTATTATGCAGTCCGTCGCTTTTATGTCTTCCTCATCACAGGTTCGTACAAAGCTTATTTTCCACACGATAATAGAGCATACATATTTAGGGAGCAATTTTTATTGCTTGCACCGATGACAACTTACTTGGAGGATCTTACTCAATCCATAGGTAGGTATGGTGGACTCTCATGGCAAAACTGGGTTGAGGGTTTATGGATGCACAAGTAGTATCTCTACTTAGTGCGGAAGTTTTGGCTGATATGAGGTGGAAGCAAGCATCACATGTTAAAGGAGCTATAATCACATAACATTGTTCGGAAACAAGCAAGCATAATTCATTATGTTGTCTTCCTTGTCCAACATCAACTTCTTAGTATGTCATATTTTAATGAGTGGTCACAATCATAAAAGATGTCCAAGTTGAGATATTTATATGTGAACCTCTCTTTCTTTACTACTTCCTATTAATTGCAACAATGACCAAGGTCTATGTTTGTCAACTCACAACAAGTTTCAATCAACATTCTTTTTGTATGTGAAGTCATCACTCTCCATAAGATCACCACATGATCTTTCATGCTTGTTCTTTTTATTATTATTTTCTTTAGATCATGGCAGGAAGCAAAGCCCTTAACAAAAAGCACACTCTTTATTATATAACTCAAGAACTCAATTACATTGGGGTAACATAAAGCAAAACTCAAGGCTAAATCATACTAAAACTTATATGCTACTAGATCACGATATTACCAAAAGGATCAAACTAAGATAACAATGAAAGGTAAAAAGATGTGATGGTGATACGATACCGGGGCAACTCCCCCAAGCTTGGCACAAGCCAAGGGGAGTGCCCATACCCATGTGTTTAATTGTCTTCTTTCGGAGGTGGTGGTGGTGGTGCGGCAATCCTCTCCTTCAGCTCGCATAAGCTAGCTTTAAGATCTAGCAGCTCCCCGAGCACACACTGAATTATGATAGTGTTCTTCTGAATTCCTTCCAAAAGGTGCTTGTTGGTTGGTCCCCATGAGCTTTCTCCTGCATTACTTTCACTCGGACGGGATATATCCCAATTGGAGGGTATGTGCATGCGAGGTGTATTTTCAACTCCATAGTTATGAATCAAATTGTGGAAGTTGTTCTGATGTAACCTATGTAAGGGTCTCCTAGGAGAGATCCCTTCCTGTGTCTGCTGGCCTTTGCGGTTGTTGATAGTTCCCATGGCTTGATGAGGGTGTGGAATAGTGGAGATGCCAGCCAAGGTCCCCCTCTCCAGAGCCGGAGGGTGAACCTCCAGTGAATCCCCATCATCTTCCTCCATGTTTGTCTCCCCGATTTCTGATCCTTGAGATTCAATCTGCATCAACCAAGCATCATTGTCCACGTTGTTGGAGGCAGAAGTCGACATGATGCCTGACCTTCGGGATTCTGCCAGGAAACAGCTCGAAACAAAAACAGAGAATATTTGCGTGATACGAGGGTCAGACCTTTCGGGAAATTATTGAAGGAAATATGCCCTAGAGGCAATAATAAATTTATTATTTATTTCCTTATTTCATGATAAATGTTTATTATTCATGCTAGAATTGTATTAACCGGAAACATGATACATGTGTGAATACATAGACAAACAGAGTGTCACTAGTATGCCTCTACTTGACTAGATCGTTAATCAAAGATGGTTATGTTTCCTAGCCATAGACATGAGTTGTCATTTGATTAACGGGATCACATCATTGGGAGAATGATGTGATTGACTTGACCCATTCCGTTATCTTAGCACTTGATAGTTTAGTATGTTGCTATTGCTTTCTTCATGACTTATACATGTTCCTATGACTATGAGATTATGCAACTCCCGTTTACCGGAGGAACACTTTGTGTGCTACCAAACATCACAACGTAACTGCGTGATTATAAAGGTGCTCTACAGGTGTCTCTGAAGGTACTTGTTGGGTTGGCGTATTTCGAGATTACGATTTGTCACTCCGATTGTCGGAGAGGTATCTTTGGGCCCTCTCGGTAATACACATCACTTAAGCCTTGCAAGCATTGCAACTAATGAGTTAGTTGTGGGATGATATATTACGGAACAAGTAAAGAGACTTGCCGGTAACGATATTGAACTAGGTATTGAGATACCGACGATTGAATCTCAGGCAAGTAACATACCGATGACAAAGGGAACAACGTATGTTGTTATGCGGTCTAACCGATAAAGATCTTCGTGGAATATGTGGGAGCCAATATGAGCATCCAGGTTCTGCTATTGGTTATTGACCGGAGACGTGTCTCGGACATGTCTACATAGTTCTCGAACCCGTAGGGTTTGCACGCTTAACATTTTGATGACAGATATATTATGAGTTTATATGTTTTGATGTACCGAAGGTTGTTCAGAGTTCCAGATGTGATCACGGACATGACGAGGAGTCTCGAAATGGTTGAGACATGAAGATTGATATATTGGAAGCCTATGTTTGGATATCGGAAGTGTTCCGGGTGAAATCGGGATTTTACCGGAGTACCGAGAGGTTATTGGAACCACCCGTGAGCTTAGTGGGCCATAGTGGGCCTTAGTGGAAGAGAGGAGAGGCGGACAGGGCAAGGGCCGCGCGCCCCTCCCCCCTAGTTCGAATAGGACAAGGAGAGGGGGGCGGCGCCCCCCCCCCCCCCTTCCTTCCTCTCCTCCACCTCTTTCCCCCCAAGTCCTAATCCAACTAGGAAAAGGGAGGGAGTCCTACTCCCGGTGGGAGTAGGACTCCTCCTGGCACGCCCCCTCTCCTGGTCGGCCGCACCCCCCTTGCTCTTTTATATACGTGGGCAGGGGGCACCCTAGAGACACAACAATTGATTGTTTGATCTTTTAGCCGTGTGCGGTGCCCCCTCCACCATAGTCCACCTCGATAATACTGTAGCATTGCTTAGGCGAAGCCCTACATCGGTAGAACATCATCATCGTCACCACGCCTTCGTGCTGACGAAACTCTCCCTCAAAACTCGGTTGGATCAGAGTTCGAGGGACGTCATCAGGCTGAACGTGTGCTGAACTCGGAGGTGATGTACGTTAGGTACTTGATCAGTCGGATCATGAAGACGTACAACTACATCAACCGCGTTGTGCTAACGCTTTCTCTTTCGGTCTACGAGGTTACGTAGACAACACTCTCCCCTCTCGTTGCTATGCTTCACCATGATCTTGCGTGTGCGTAGGAATTTTTTTGAAATTACTATGTTTCCCAACAGTGGCATCCGAGCCTGGTTTTATGCGTAGATGTCATATGCACGAGTAGAACACAAGTGAGTTGTGGGCGATATAAGTCATACTTCTTACCAGCATGTCATACTTTGGTTCGGCGGTATTGTTGGATGAAGCAGCCTGGACCGACATTATGCGTACGCTTACACGAGACTAGTTCTACCGACGTGCTCTACACATAGGTGGCTGGCGGGTGTTAGTTTCTCCAACTTTAGTTGAACCGAATGTGGCTACGCCCGGTGCTTGCGAAGGTTAAAACAGCACCAACTTGACAAACTATCATTGTGGTTTTGATGCGTAGGTAAGAACGGTTCTTGCTCAGCCCGTAGCAGCCACGTAAAACTTGCAACAACAAAGTAGAGGACGTCTAACTTGTTTTTGCAGGGCATGTTGTGATGTGATATGGTCAAGACGTGATGAGATATAAGTTGTTGTATGAGATGATCATGTTTTGTAACCGAGTTATCGGCAACTGGCAGGAGCCATATGGTTTTCGCTTTATTGTATGCAATGCAATCGCCCTGTAATGCTTTACTTTATCACTAAGCGGTAGAGATAGTCATAGAAGCATAAGATTGGTGAGACGACAACGATGCTATGATGGAGATCAAGGTGTCGCGCCGGTGACGTTGGTGATCATGACGGTGCTTCGGAGATGGAGATCACAAGCACAAGATGATGATGGCCATATCATATCACTTATATTGATTGCATGTGATGTTTATCTTTTATGCATCTTATCTTGCTTTGATTGACGGTGGCATTATAAGATGATCCCTCACTAAATTATCAAAGTATAAGTGTTCTCCCTGAGTATGCACCGTTGCGAAAGTTCTTCATGCTGAGACACCACGTGATGATCGGGTGTGATAGGCTCTACGTTCAAATACAACGGGTGCAAAATAGTTGCACACGCGGAATACTCAGGTTAAACTTGACGAGCCTAGCATATAACAGATATGGCCTCGGAACACGGAGACCGAAAGGTCGAGCGTGAATCATATAGTAGATATGATCAACATAGTGATGTTCACCGTTGAAACTACTCCATCTCACGTGATGATCGAACATGGTTTAGTTAATATGGATCACGTGATCACTTAGAGGATTAGAGGGATGTCTATCTAAGTGGGAGTTCTTAAGTAATATGATTAATTGAACTTTAATTTATCATGAACTTAGTCCTGGTAGTATTAGCATATCTATGTTGTAGATCAATAGCTCGCATTTAGCTCCCCTGTTTTATTTTGATATGTTCCTAGAGAAAACTGAGTTGAAATATGTTAGTAGCAATGATGTGGATTGGATCCGTGATCTGAGGATTATCCTCATTGCTGCACAGAAGAATTATGTCCTTGATGCACCGCTAGGTGACAGAACTATTGCAGGAGTAGATGCAGACGGTATGAACGTTTTGACAAAAGATCGGTATGATGACTACTTGATAGTTTAGTGCACCATGCTTAACGGCTTAGAAACGGGACTTCAAAGACATTTTGAACGTCATGGACCATATGAGATGTTCCAGGAGTTGAAGTTAATATTTCAAGCAAATACCCGAGTTGAGAGGTATGAAGTCTCCAACAAGTTCTATAGCTAAAAGATGGAGGAGAATAGCTCAAGCAGTGAGCATGTGCTCAGATTGTCTGGGTACTACAATCACTTGAATCAGGTGGGAGTTAATCTTCCAGATAAGACAGTGATTGGCAGAGTTCTCTAGTCACTATTACCAAGTTACTAGAACTTCGTGATGAACTATAATATGCAAGGGATAGCAGAAACGATTCCCAAGCTCTTCGTGATGCTGAAATCGATGAAGGTAGAAATCAAGAAAAACATCAAGTGTTGATGGTTGAAAAGACCATTAGTTTCAAGTAAAGGGCAAAGGGAAGAAGGGGAACTTCAAGTAGAACGGCAAGCGAGTTGCTGCTCAAGTGAAGAAGCCCAAGTCTGGACCTAAGCCTGAGACTAAGTGCTTCTACTACAAAGGGACTGGTCACTGGAAGCAGAACTGCCCCAAGTATTTGGTGGATAAGAAGGATGGCAAAGTGAACAAAGCTATATTTGATATACATGTTATTGATGTGTACTTTACTAGTGTTTATAGGAACCCCTTGGTATTTGATACTGGTTCAGTTACTAAGAGTAGTAACTCGAAACGGGAGTTGCAGAATGAACAGAGACTAGTTAAGGGTGAAGTGACGATGTGTATTGGAAGTGGTTCCAAGATTGATATGATCATCATCGCACACTCCCTATACTTTCGGGATTAGTGTTGAACCTAAAGTAAATGTTATTTAGTGTTTGCGTTGAGCATGAATATGCTTGGATCATGTTTATTGCAATACGGTTATTCATGTAAGTTAGAGAATAATTGTTGTTCTGTTTACATGAATAAAACCTTCTATGGTCATACACCCAATGAAAATGGTTTGTTGGATCTCGATCATGGTGATACACATTTTCATAATATTGAAGCCAAAAGATGCAAAGTTAATAATGATAGTGCAACTTATTTCTGGCACTGCCATTTAGGTCATATTGGTGTAAAGCGCATGAAGAAACTCCATATTGATGGACTTTTGGAATCACTTGATTATGAATCACTTGATGCTTGCAAACCATGCCTCATGGGCAAGATGACTAAGACTCCATTCTCTAGAACAATGGAGCGAGCAACTGACTTATTGGAAATAATACATACTGATGTATGCGGTCCGATGAGTGTTAAGGCTCACGGCAAGTATCGTTATTTTCTGACCTTCACAGATGATTTGAGCAGATATGGGTATATCTACTTGATGAACACAAGTCTGAAACATTTGAAAAGTTCAAAGAATTTCAGAGTGAAGTGGAGAATCATCGTAACAAGAAAATAAAAGTTTCTACGATATGATCGCAAAGGTGAAATATTTGAGTTACGAGTTTGGCCTTCAGTTAAAACAATGTGAAATAGTTTCACTACTCACGCCACCTGGAACACCACAGTGTAATGGTGTGTTCAAACATCATAACCGTAATTTATTGGATATAGTGCAATCTATGATGTTTCTTACCGATTTACCACTATAGTTTTGGGATTGTGCATTAGAGACAGCTGCATTCACGTTAAAAAGGGCACAATCTAAATCCGTTGAGACGACATCGTATGAACTGTGGTTTGGCAAGAAACCAAAGTTGTCATTTCTTAAAGTTTGGGGTTGCGATGCTTATGTGAAAAGTTTCATCCTGATAAGCTCAAACCCAAATCGGAAAAGTGTGTCTTCATAGGATACCCAAAAGTTATTGTTGGGTACACCTTCTATCACAGTTTCGAAGGCAAGATATTCGTTGCTAAGAATGGATCCTTTCTAGAGAAGGAGTTTCTCTCGAAAGAAATGAGTGGGAGGAAAGTAGAACTTGATGAGGTAACTGTACCTGCTCCCTTATTGGAAAGTAGTTCATCACAGAAATCTGTTCCTATGACTCCTACACCAATTAGTGAGGAAGCTAATGATGATGATCATGTAACTTCAGATCAAGTTACTACCGAACCTCGTAGGTCAACCAGAATAAAATCCGCACCAGAGTGGTACGGTAATCCAGTTCTGGAGGTCATGTTACTTGAACATGACGAACCTACAAACTATGAGGAAGCAATGATGAGCCCAGATTCCGCAAAATGGCTTGAGGCCATGAAATCTGAGATGGGATCCATGTATGAGAACAAAGTATGGACTTTGGTTGACTTGCCTGGTGATCGGCAAGCCATAGAAAATAAATGGATCTTCAAGAGGAAGACGGACACTGATAGTAGTGTTACTATCTACAAAGCTAGACTTGTCGGAAAAAGGTTTTTGACAAAGTTTAAGGTGTTGACTACGATGAGATTTTCTCACTTGTAGTGATGCTTAAGTTTGTCCGAATCATGTTAGAAAATTGCCACATTTTATGAAATCTGGCAAATGGATGTCGAAACTACATTCCTTAATGGATTTCTTAAAGAAGAGTTGTATATGATGCAACCAAAAGTTTTTGTCAATCCTAAAGGTGCTAACAAAATATGCAAGCTCCAGCGATCCATCTATGGACTAGTGCAAGCATCTCGAAGTTGGAATATACGCTTTGATAAGTTGATCAAATCATATAGTTTTATACAGACTTGCGGTGAAGCCTGTATTTTACAAGAAAGTGAGTGGGAGCACTACAGCATTTCTGATAAGTATATGTGAATGACATATTGTTGATCGGAAATAATGTAGAATTATTCTGCAAAGCATAAAGGAGTTTTTCAAAGAAGGACCTTAGTGAAACTGCTTACATATTGAGCATCAAGATCTATAGAGATAGATCAACACGCTTGATAAGTTTTTTCAATGAGTACATACCTTGACAAGATTTTGAAGTAGTTCAAAATGGAACAGTCAAAGAAAGAGTTTCTTGCCTGTGTTACAAGGTGTGAAATTGAGTAAGACTCAAAGCCCGACCACGGCAGAAGATAGAAAGAGAATGAAAGTCATTCCCTATGCCTCGGCCATAGGTTCTATAAAGTATGCCATTCTGTATACCAGATCTATTGTATACCCTACACTGATTTTGGCAAGGGAGTACAATAGTGATCTAGGAGTAGATCACTAGACAGTGGTCAAAATTATCCTTAGTGGAATAAGGATATGTTTCTCGATTATGGAAGTGACAAAAGGTTCGTCATAAAGGGTTATGTCGATGCAAGTTTTGACACTGATCCAGACGACTCTAAGTCTCAATCTGGATACATATTGAAAGTGGGAACAATTAGCTAGAGTAGCTCTATGCAGAGCATTGCTGACATAGAAATTTGCAAAATACACACGGATCTGAATGTGGCAGACCCATTGACTAAACTTCTCTCACAAGCAAAACATGATCACACCTTAGTACTCTTTGGGTGTTAATCACATAGCGATGTGAACTAGATTATTGACTCTAGTAAACCCTTTGGGTGTTGGTCACATGACGATGTGAACTATGGGTGTTAATCACATGGTGATGTGAACCGTTGGTGTTAAATCACATGGCAATGTGAACTAGATTATTGACTCTAGTGCAAGTGGGAGACTGAAGGAAATATGCCCTAGAGGCAATAATAAAGTTATTATTTATTTCCTTATTTCATGATAAATGTTTATTATTCATGCTAGAATTGTATTAACCGGAACCATGATACACATGTGAATACATAGACAAACAGAGTGTCACTAGTATGCCTCTACTTGACTAGCTCGTTAATCAAAGATGGTTATGTTTCCTAGCCATAGACATGAGTTGTCATTTGATTAACGGGATCACATCATTAGGAGAATGATGTGATTGACTTGGCCCATTCCGTTAGCTTAGCACTTGATCGTTTAGTATGTTGCTATTACTTTCTTCATGACTTATACATGTTCCTATGACTATGACATTATGCAACTCCCGTTTACTGGAGGAACACTTTGTGTGCTACCAAACGTCACAACGTAACTGGGTGATTATAAAGGTGCTCTACAGGTGTCTCCGAAGGTACTTGTTGGGTTGGCGTATTTCGAGATTAGGATTTGTCACTCTGATTGTCGGAGAGGTATCTCTGGGCCCTCTCAATAATACACATCACTTAAGCCTTGCAAGCATTGCAACTAATGAGTTAGTTGCGGGATGATGTATTACGAAACGAGTAAATAGACTTGTCGGTAACGAGATTGAACTAGGTATTGAGATACCGACGATCGAATCTCGGGCAAGTAACATACCGATGACAAAGGGAACAACATATGTTGTTATGCGGTCTGACCGATAAAGATCTTCGTATGTGGGAGCCAATATGAGCATCCAGGTTCCGCTATTGGTTATTGACCGGAGACGTGTCTCGGTCATGTCTACATAGTTCTCGAACCCGTAGGGTCCGCACGCTTAACGTTTCGATGACAGTTATATTATGAGTTTGTATGTTTTGATGTACCAAAGGTTGTTCGGAGTCTCGGATGTGATCACGGACATGACGAGGAGTCTCGAAATGGTCGAGACATGAAGATTGATATATTGGAAGCCTATATTTGGATATCGGAAGTGTTCCGGGAGAAATTGGGATTTTATCAGAGTACCGAGAGGTTACCGGAACCCTCCGGGAGCCTAATGGGCCATAGTGGGCCTTAGTGGAAGAGAGGAGAGGCAGCCAGGGCAAGGGTCGTGCACCCCTCCCCCCTAGTCCGAATAGGACAAGGAGAGGGGGGCGGCGCTCCCCCTTTCCTTCCTCTCCTCCACCTCTCCCCCCAAGTCCTAATCCAACTAGGAAAAGGGAGGGAGTCCTACTCTCGGTGGGAGTAGGACTCCTCCTGGCGCGCCCTCTCTCCTGGCCGGCCGCACCCCCCTTGCTCCTTTATATACGGGGGCAGGGGGCAACCTAGAAAGACAAAAATTGATCGTTTGATCTTTTAGCCATGTGTGGTGCCCCCCTCCACCATAGTCCACCTAGATAATACTGTAGCAGTGCTTAGGCGAAGCCCTGCATCGGTAGAACATCATCATCGTCACCACGCCGTCGTGCTGACGAAACTCTCCCTCAACACTTGGATAGATCGGAGTTCAAGGGACGTCATCAGGCTGAACGTGTGCTGAACGCGGAGGTGACGTACGTTCGGTACTTGATCTGTCGGATCGTGAAGACGTACGACTACATCAACCGTGTTGTGCTAACGCTTCCGCTTTCGGTCTACGAGGGTACATAGACAACACTCTCCCCTCTCGTTGCTATGCATCACCATGATCTTGCGTGTGCGTAGGATTTTTTTTGAAATTACTACGTTTCCAACAATTATATAATAAATTTTTACCGACCATGAAGAGTATACCACAAGAAAATGGAGTCCAGGAGGTACACAAGGTGCTCATAAGCCCCCCAGGCGCGCCCAGGGGGTAGGTGCGTGCCTGGCAGGCTTGTCACCTCCTCGTGCACTTCTTGGACTACTTTTAATTTTTCTATTTTTCTACATATTACAAAACGGATAAAATTTGCTATTGGAAAAGTTTTGGAGTCTGTTTACTTACCGTAACTCATACCTCTTTGTTTTCGGAGTCTGAAACGGGCTGGTAGATATCCCTTATGTACACCTCCGGGGTTATGACATTAATAATATTACTTTCAACATTTATAGGAGTACCTAAGATATAAATGCTTGATTCTTTGCCCATTCACAACTCTCGGAAAGGTTCCTTCTGCGTTGTTGATTTTGATGGCAACGGAACGATATACTTCCTCGACAATGTAAGGACCTTCCCATTTGGAGAGAAGTTTGCCTGCAAAAAATCTTAAACAAGAATTGTATAGCAAAACATAATCACCTACATTGAACTCATGTTTTTGTATCCTTTTATCATGCCATCTCTTAACTTTTTCTTTAAACAACTTGGCATTCTCATATGCCTGAGTTCTCCATTCATCAAGAGAGCTAATATCAAATAACCTCTTCTCACCAGCAAGTTTAAAGTCATAGTTGAGCTCTTTGATTACCCAATAGGCCTTATGCTCTAGCTCAAGAGGTAAATGACATGCTTTTCCATAAACCATTTTATAAGGAGACATGCCCATGGGATTCTTATAAGCAGTTCTATAAGCCCATAGTGCATCATCAAGTTTTTTAGACCAATTCTTTCTAGACCTATTAACAGTCTTTTGCAAAATTAATTTAATCTCTCTATTACTTAACTCTACTTGACCACTAGACTGAGGATGATAAGGAGATGCAATTCTATGGTTGACATCATACTTAGCAAGCATTTTACGGAAAACACCATGAATAAAATGTGAACCACCATCAGTCATTAAATATCTAGGGACTCCAAATCTAGGGAAAATAACTTCTTTAAGCATCTTAATAGAGGTGTTATGATCAGCACTACTAGTTGGAATAACTTCTACCCACTTAGTAACATAATCAACAGCAACTAAAATATGAGTATACCCGTTGGACTTTGGAAAAGGTCCCATATAATTAAAACCCCAAACATCAAATGGTTTAATAACAAGTGAATAATTCATAGGCATTTCCTGACGTTTACTAATATTACCTATTCTTTGACATTCATCACAAGACAAGACAAACTTACGAGCATCCTTGAAGAGAGTAGGCTAATAAAAACCGGATTGCAATACCTTATGTGCAGTTCTATCTCCAGCATGGTGTCCTCCGTATGCCTCGGAGTGGCATTTCTGTAGGATCTGTCCCTGTTCATGCTCAGGTACACAACGTCTAATAACACCATCTACTCCTTCTTTATAAAGGTGAGAATCATCCCAAAAGTAATGTCTCAAATCATAGAAGAACTTTTTCTTTTGTTGGTAAGTGAAACTAGGTGGTATATATTTAGCAACAATATAATTAGCATAGTCAGCATACCAAGGTGTATTACGTGAAGTACTGATGACATTCAATTGCTCATCAGGGAAACTATCCTCAATAGGTAGTGGGTCATCAAGAACATTCTCTACACTAGACAAGTTATCTGCTCCAGGGTTCTCGGCACCCTTTCTATCAACAATATGCAAATCAAATTCTTGTAGCAGGAGAACCCATCTAATAAGTCTAGGTTTAGCATCTTTCTTTTCCATGAGATATTTAATAGCAGCATGATCAGTGTGAATAGTAAATTTGGAATCAACAATATAAGATCTAAACTTATCACATGCAAACACAACTGCTAAAAATTCTTTTTCAGTGGTAGCATAATTTGTTTGGGCACTGTCTAAAGTTTTACTAGCATAATGAATAACATTTAATTTCTTATCAACTCTTTGTCCCAGAACAGCACCAACAGCATAGTCACTAGCATCACACATAATTTCAAAAGGTAGGTTCCAATCAGGTGGTTGAACAGTAGGTGCAGTTATCAAGGCCTTCTTAAGTATTTCAAATGCTTCTACACAATCATCATCAAAAACAAAAGGTATATCTTTTTGCAAGAGATTTGTGAGAGGCCTAGAAATCTTAGAGAAGTCTTTAATAAACCTTCTATAGAAGCCGGCATGACCAAGAAAACTTCTTATACCTTTCACGTCTAAAGGGCACGTCATCTTCTCAATAGCATCAACCTTAGCCTTATCAACTTCAATACCTCTCTCAGAACTTTTATGTCCCAAGACAATGCCTTCATTAACCATAAAGTGGCACTTCTCCCAATTCAAGACAAGATTAGTTTCTTCACATCTCTGCAAAACTCGATCGAGGTTGCTTAAGCAATCATCAAAAGAAGACCCATAAACGGAGAAATCATCCATGAAAACCTCAACAATCTTTTCACAAAAGTCAGAGAATATAGCCATCATACATCTTTGAAAGGTAGCAGGTGCATTACATAAACCAAAAGGCATACGTCTATAAGCAAAGGTACCGAAAGGACAAGTAAAAGTGGTTTTCTTCTGATCAGGTTGTGCAACAGGTATTTGGGAGAAACCAGAATAACCATCTAGAAAGCAAAAGTGTGTGTGTGTTTAGATAATCTTTCTAGCATTTGATCGATAAAAGGTAGAGGGTAATGATCTTTCTTAGTAGCTTTATTTAATTTCCTAAAATCAATTACCATCTATAGACAGTAACAATTCTTTGTGGAATCAATTCATCTTTATCATTAGGAACAATGGTAATACCTCCCTTCTTAGGGACACAATGTACTGTACTTACCCAATCACTATGAGCAACAGGATAAATAATATCTGCTTCCAGGAGCTTTAATATTTCTTTTCTTACCACCTCTTTCATTTCAGGATTCAATCTCCATTGGTGATCGGCAACTGGTTTGGAATCAGGATCAGTTTTAATTTTGTGCTGACATAGAGTGGGACTAATGCCCTTAAGGTCATCAAGAGTATATCCAATAGCAGCACGGTGCTTCCTCAGAGTTTTCAATAATTTCTTTTCTTCATGCTCTGAAAGGTTAGCACTAATAATAACATGGTATATTTCTTTTTCATCAAGATAAGCATACTTAAGAGTATCAGGTAATGGTTTAAGCTCAAACACGGGATCACCTTTAGGTGGAGGTGGATCCCCAAGTAACTCAACAGGCAAATTATTCTTAAGGGTAGGCTGTTGATCAAAGAAGATTCTATCTATTTCATTTCTTTCATTCACATGCATATCATTCTCATGCTCAAGTAAATATTGTTCTAACGGATCAGTAGGAGGCACAACAATAGAATCAAGACCAATAATTTCATCCTTACTACGCAATTCTTTATCATGAGGTTGTCTACCAAACTTTGAGAAATTAAATTCATGTGACACACCTCCAAAACCAACAGTAACAGTTTGCTTCTCACAATCTATTTGAGCATTAACAGTATTGAGGAAAGGTCTACCAAATATGATGGGACAAAAGCTATCTTGTGTGGTAGCAAGAACAAGGAAATCAGTAGGGTACTTGGTTTTTCCACACAAGACTTCAACATCTCTAATAATTCCCATAGGGCAAATGGTATCTCTATTAGCAAGCTTAATAGTAACATCGATAAATTCCATCTCATCAGGTGCAATCTCATCTTTAATTTCATCATACAAAGTTTTAGGTATTGCACTAATACTAGCACCCACATCACATAAGCCATGATAACAATGATCTCCTATCTTAACAGAAACAACAGGCTTGCCAACAACAGGTCCATGTTTATCGTTAACATGAGGTTTAGAAATTCTAGCAGCAGTTTCACAGAATTGAACAACATGCCCATCAATATTATCGGCCAAGAGATCTTTAACAATGGAAATACTAGGCTCAACTTTAATTTGTTCAGGGGGTGTAGGTGTTCTAATGTAGCCCTTACGTACCACGGTTGAAGCTTTAGCATGATTCTTCATTCTAACAGGGAAAGGTGGTCTCTCAATATAAGTAGTAGGAATAATGGAATCATTATAAGCAATAATTTTCTCTTCAACCGGAATGGGTTTAACTACATTAAATTCTATGGGAGGATGATATTTAAACCACTTCTCCTTAGGGAGATCAATATGAGTAGCAAATGATTCACATAAAGAAGGTACTATCTCAGAGTCAAGTCCATGTTTAGCGCTAAAATCACGAAAGATATCTGTTTCTATGAAGGATTTAACGCAATCAAACTTGAGATTCATACCTGACTCCTTACCTTCATCAGACTCCCAATCTTCAGAGTTCCGTTTAATTCTTTCCAATAAATCCCAACGCAAGTCAATATCTTTCTTCATAAAAGAACCGGTACAAGAAGTATCAAGCATGGTGCGATTGTTGTGAGAAAGTCGAGCATAAAAGTTCTGAATAATAATTTCTATTGAGAGCTCATGATTGGGGCATGAATATAACATTGACTTAAGCCTCCCCCAAGCTTGAGCTATACTTTCTCTATCACAAGGCCAAAAATTATAGATATAATTCCGATCACGATGAACCAAATGCATAGGATAAAACTTTTGATGAAATTCCAATTTCAATCGGTTGTAGTTCCATGATAAGGGAAAGACCTTCTTCTTGACCTCATCCTCGGGCAAACCTGCAAGCTTAAACTCATCCTAGGGCAAACCTGCAAGCTTAAATAAACCACAAACTTCATCTACATAGATTAGATGCAAGTCAGGATGTGATGTTCCATCTCCAGTAAAAGGATTGGCCAGTAGTTTCTCTATCATACCCGAAGGGATCTCATAATAAATATTTTCAATAGGTGCAATAGGTTGAGGAGAAACTCTTTGTGCCTCGGGTCGGGGTGAAGATACCCCGAACAAGCCCCTCAAAGGATTAGTTTCCATAGCAACAAGTAACAGAAAATTTCAGCACACTGTATAGATGTTTCCTTACCAAATTCCACTCACCAAAGGCGCTTCACTCCCCGGCAACGGCGCCAGAAAAGAGACTTGATGACCCACAAGTATAGGGGATCAATCGTAGTCCTTTTGATAAGTAAGAGTGCCGAACTCAACGAGGAGCAGAAGGAAATGACAAGTGGTTTTCAGTAAGGTAATGCCTGCAAGTGCTGAAGGTAGCGATAACAGATAGTTTTGTGATAAGATAATTGGTAATGGGTAACAAGTAACGGTAGTAGTAAAAGTGAAGCAAGGTGGCCCAATCCCTTTTGTAGCAAGGGACAAGCCGAAACGAACTCTTATAATAGGTAAACCGCTCCCGAGGACACATCGGAATTACTGTCAAGCTAGTTTTCATCATGTTCATATGATTCACGTTCGCTACTTTGATAGATTGGTATGTGGGTGGACTGGTGCTTGGGTGCTGCCCTTACTTGGACAAGCCTCCCACTTATTATTAACCCCCTTCGCAAGCATCCGCAACTATGAACCAAGTATTAAAACATAGTCTAACCATAGCATTAAACTAGTGGATCCAAATCAGCCCCTTACGAAGCAACGCATAAACTAGGGTTTAAGCTTCTGTCACTCTAGCAACCCATCATCTACTTATTACTTCCCAATGCCTTCCTCTAGGCCCAAATAATGGTGAAGTGTCATGTAGTCGACGTTCACATAACACCACTAGAGGAGAGACAACATACAACACATCAAAATATCGAACGAATACCAAATTCACATGACTACTATTAGCAAGACTTAACCCATGTCCTTAGAAACAAACGTAACTACTCACAAAGCATAATTATGTTCATGATCAGAGAGGTAATAATTATCATTAAGTATCTGAACATATGATCTTCCACCAATTAAACCAACTAGCATCAACTACAAGGAGTAACTAACACTACTATCAACCTTACAGGTACCAATCGGAGTCGCGAGACGGAGATTGGATACAAGAGATGAACTAGGGTTTGGAGATGAGATGGTGCTGATGAAGATGTTGATGGAGATGAGTCCCCTCCGATGAGAGGAGCGTTGGTGATGACGATGGCGATGATTTCCCCCTCCGGGAGGGAAGTTTCCCCGGCAGGACAGCCCTGCCGGAGCTCTAGAATGGTTCTGCTCAAGTTCCGCCTCGTGGCGGCGGCGTATCTTCCCGAAAGCTCTCCCTTGATTTTTTTTTCCAGGATATAACGCTTCATATAGTAGAAGAGGGGAGCCAGAGGGGCAACAGGGGGCCCACAAGCCCTGTAGGCACGCCCAGGGAGGTGGGGCGCGCCTACCAGGCTTGTGGCCTCCTGGCAGCTCCCCTCTGGTATTTCTTCTGCCCAGTATTTTTTATATATTCCAAAATAATTGAATTTCGTGGCTTTTGGAGTTGCGCAGAATAGCTATCTCCAACTTGCTCCTTTTCCAGTCCAGAATTCCAGCTGCCGGCATTCTCCCTCTTTATGTAAACCTTGTAAAATAAGAGAGAATATGCATAAGTATTGTACCATAATGTGTAATAACAGCCCATAATGCGATAAATATCAATATAAAAGCATGATGCAAAATGGACGTATCACGTATCTAGTGGAATCAAGATTGGGAGGAGGACTATGAGGAGTATTAATATGAGGGTGAGTGGGTTGATGCACATAGTTAAAAGGCATATCATTGTAAGAAGAAGGTGTTCCTTAAGGGAGTGTGTTCTTATTCTTAGATGGGTCCTCCACATTATCTACCACCACTTCGGAAGGGACGGTAGATGATGAGGTAGCATTTTTAGCAAGTTAAGCATCCATCATGGTGGCAACGTTAGCCATGAGATTTACTTCCATTTGTTTAAGGAATTTCATCATGACTCCCATTGTGACCGGAGCCTCCTCCATGATGGTTGTGTTTGTGTTTAGAGGAAGTCCGAGACCCAGATCAATCGGAGTCCCGTCATCACTTAACTTAGGATGTTCTTCCCCTCCAAATATCCTTCTCTTTAGGCGGTGAAGCCTTGATCAAAGAGACCTTGCTCTGATACCAATTCAAAGGATCGGGTAGGTTATCTAGAGGGGGGGCTGAATAGGCAACTACAAATTTTTCTTTTCTTTTAACAAATTAGGGATTTGCTCAAAATATAAGTTCTCTAGAAAGTGCAACTATGTGAACAATCCTATATGATGAGCAAGATACAAGCTAGCACAAGATACGATAAGTAAGCTAGCTAAACAAGTAAAGGCAAGGTAAAAGAGAACAACACGGTGACACAGAGATTTATCCTGAAGTTCACTTCCCAAAGGAAGCTACTCTCCGTTGGAGCGGTGTAGAGTCACAAAGTGATCCCCGAATAGGCGTCAATGCCACGCCGTATCTCCTTCGTGTCCTCACCAACGTGATATGACACGAACCACTATGTTGCCTTTGAGGTAGACAAACAAACCTTTACAAGGATGAGGCACACTCCATAACTCAATTGGAGGCTCTCACCAAATTCCCGCGGCTTCCAAAGCCACAAGAATCACAAGGTCGAGGGGGACACTCCACAACTCAATTGAAGGCTCCTCAACTAGTCTCCACGGCTACCAAAACCACGGGGACGACCATGAACCGTCTAGGGCTCCTAAGTACCCAAGAGTAACAAGAACTCAATGGAATGGAGGGGGAAATTGGATTCCTTTGGTAAAAGTGTAGATCAAGGTCAACTCCCTCAAATCCTAGAAGGATAGAGTGTTTGAGTGGGTAGGGAGAGAGTTCTTGGTGATTTGAGCTTGCAACAATGGTAGGGGAAATATTTCTGGTCGTGGTAGTGTGTTTGTGGAAGAAGGGGTGACTTATATAGGTCCATTGAAAAACTAGCCATTTTTTCCAGGAAATACACATCCAGAATGGATTCGGAATTCATCTGGAATTCCGGACGCTCAGAATAATCCGAATCCCAGCTCACTGGTCTCCGGATGGAAAACAGGGAGTGGAGACTCATTTCAGAACCATTCCGGAGTGAGTTCAGAAATTCTGACTCGGCCGGAATTCTGAGTAAATTCCGAACCACTCGGAATTAGTGCATTTTGCGAGTTTTCTGTGGTAGATCAAATTTCTGTCAACTTCCCCAATGATTGTAGGAATGTGGAAAGGTGTAGACGTGATTTGTGAAGGTGCAACATTTCCCAAACCATTCCAAAGAGACGTCCCTCTTGATAGTACGGCTTTCCTATGACTCAAATAAACGATTAAAATTAGGGGCCACCGTCTTCAAGCTTTTTCCTTTCTCTGAGGGGTCATCCAACAATGTGCAATGCTTCTATGTTTCCTAAAACACTTGAGTACACAGTGAGATCATTTAATCATGTTGTTAACAAACACCAACATATACTTAGGAGAAATATGTCCTTACATATGGCTCCCCTTGTGTCGAATCAACAAATTTGGGTTTTACTTCTCTCGAAGACTATTGCGATCCCCTACACTTGTGGGTCATCAGCCCACTCGGGATAATTGTTGAACAAGGAAAGCAAGAAGTCCAAGCCGGACCCAAACAAGGAAAACTTACCGTACAAGGCAAGAAGAAATAGAGATAGACCCCAACTCTTACTTGTAACTGACCTAGGGCACCCGGGACCCAGCCTAGTATATAAAGGCACGGGAGGGGCCTCTCTAGACACCGAACGCACAATCCACCGTAGTCCCCCATAGCCATCATCAACCTCGTGCCAAGTCGCATCTCGCCTTTGTAATCATCTCCATCAATACGATCAAACAAGCAGCGGTAGGTCATTACCTCGTACGAGGGGCCGAACCTGGGTAAATCTCGGTCCCTATCTTGTCTGATAACCGTCGAGTCCACCGGCATCGTACGTTTGCTCCCCTATATAGAAAATCCTAGCTACTCAAGCATGGGATTTGTCATTTGCCCCCGAGCTTTGCGCCGGATCCATGGCGGCGGCGGCAGCTGCGACCGCGCGGACGGGATACGCCACCCCCAGGTACGAAACGAGGTGGAAACGAACTGGCGGGAGGCGGCGACTCTTTTCTGCTGCAGGGAAGCGGGGGCGGGAAGCGGCAGCGAGATTCGGTAGCGGAGAGAGGCGGGGAAAAGAAGAACTCGCGCGCGGTGAAACCTCAACATTAGTGTCAAAAAATGGCCACCAAAACTGAACAGATTGGGCACAGGCGGGGATTTTCCTGCTCACCGGATTTTTTTTCCGATTGGGGGCTTATTCGGGATCTGATCTTTCCATTTCGTTCCGGGCAAAAAAAATAGTTATTTTTCGAGCCGGGGCTTATCCAGTTCCGGTAGAGATGCTTTTAGGCCTTCTTGGGCCTTTTTCCGTCGAGGGCCTTATTCCGTTGAATGTTTCGTCCGAGTCCCTACGTAACAGATTTCCCTTTCCCTTACAAAAAAATAACCCTAACAGATTCCCCATATTCTACCTCAAACACATAGCAAGCCCTAATTTGCAGATGGGAAACGTTTGGGGCCGAGGCACCGGCCGAAGCTTCGGCCGGTCCAGTCCACGCGCGCGCGATGCGACCCACTCGCGAGCAACCACGTGGCGCGATGGACCCGAGACGACTAGTCCTCCTCCCTTTTCTCTTCTTCCTCTCGCGCATCTCTCTCTTTCTCTCTCCCCGCTGCCATGGTCAACGCATCGCCCCGCGCCGCAGGCCTCCCAGGCGCGCCGCCATTCAGCAGATTTGGCCGCCCTCGACCAGATCCGCGCGGATCCGCGTGCATCAAAGCTCTCCCTACCTTGCCGGAGCTGCAACCAGCCATGGCAGGACTGCACCCGGCGACGCAAATTTTGCTGGAACCTCGACGTCACGGCGAGATGGCGGATGACCGTTTTTTGCTACAACTGTGTTTTGGTTTTGCTACTACCATAGAGATTTTTTGCTGGAACCGAAGGTATTTTCTGCTTCAATCAGAGATGCGCGATAGCTGGGGAGGCTGGCGAGTGCTGCAACCGTTGACAGGAAAGCTTCAACCCAAGATTAAAAATGCTTCAACCGTATATACCGAAAGCTGTAAACGTTCAGTGCTATCGAGGAAAGCTACAACCGTCTATATAAAATGCTATAACCTTTGATGAAAAAAGCTTCAACCAAACGATAGAGAAAAGCTACATCATTCATGAAGAAGATGCAACCCTTTGACAGCCAGGACAACGTTTTGCTGCAACCACACAAAATGTTTGCTGCTACCATAGACAGTAATTGTTACCACCATTCACGGCGGTGATCGGTGACTGAAAATCAAAAAAGTTGCAACCGGCGACGAAAAAAGCTTCAACCGGCTAGAAAAAAAGCTTCGACCGGAGATATAGAAAGCTTCAACCGGTAACAGGAAACGCAAAAAGCTACAATCGTTAACACAAAAGCTTCAACCATATATTTCAAAAGCTTCAACCAGAGACCGACAACGAAAAAGCTGCAGCGGCGAGCTGTTGATGCACACGACTGTTTTCTATGCACCAATGATGCTGCGACGGATGCTGGAACCGGCGGCCCCGACATTGTTGGACCTGGCGGCCGCCATTACCGCCTGTTTTTGATGCAGCTGGTACCTTTTTTGCTGCAGCGGACAATGCGAGCAGCGGCGAGTGGCGACGGCGAGCGGCGACGGCGAGCAGCAGCCATGACGAGCCACCAGGAACGCGGGGTGTGGCAGACGGCGACGGCGGCCAGAGTCAACGATGCGCGGCGGATGAGGAAGACGATGACCAGGTCCACATCGAGCCCGTCCGATACGTGCGTGATCGAGCGGTTCCACGCGCTCCGTGTTAGACAGATCCCGTGGCCCACGCGGGACCGGCCGAAAGTTTCGGCCGGTGCGCCGGCGCCTATTAGCGCCCTTTGCAGATCAGCGTCCACACCGAGCTGCTACTCGGCTTCTCCGCCGTCTTCTTTCCCCTCATCGTTTCTTCCCGCTCAAGCCACCGCCCTCCTCAGCATCTGACCTCCCCGCCGCACCGGACGCCGCTGGTCGCGCGCGCGATGGAGTGGACGTGCGTGTCGTGCGGCGAGGGCCCGGTGATTCCGGAACCGGCCTCGGGCGTGCTCGTCTGCACCGCCTGCGGCGTTGTCCATGACGCCGTCGCCGACGAGTTCATCAACTCCACCTGCTTCACCGAGGGCGGGGAACTCGACCGTCGCGCCGCCACCACCGTCCACCATAGCTCCCAGTCCCCCTACCTCGACCACAAACTCTACGCCGCCTCCGACGTCATCACCTCCATGGCCGCCCGCTTCTCACTCTCGGCCAGCCGCGTCGACGAGGTCCTCAGAATAGCCCAATCCGCCACCAACAGGAATCTCGCCTGCCTGGGCACTGCCTTTCTCCCTGCGCTCGCAGCCGCCTGCACCTTGCTCGTCGCGCGATCCCACCGCCTTCCGATCTCCTTCGCCGAGGCCGCTGAGGCCGCGGCCTGCACCACGTTCGTGCTCGCTAACCTTGTGTACCGCATCGCCTCCCAACTCTACCTCCCTCCCCTCCCGTCCTTTGACTACTCCGCCGCGCTCGAACGCGCGGTGGAACGCTCAGGCAAGCTCACCGAAGCTGCGGGTGAGAAGAGGGATGCCATCCTTTCCCAAGCCCGATTTCTCCTCTGATGCGCCTCTAAGTGGTCGCTCACGACCGGTAGGCACCCGCTCCCACTTGTTGCTGGCGTGATAGTGTTCGACGAGTTTTTGTGCAATATTGCATATATATATATATATATATATATATATATATATATATATATATATATATTAATGATTTTTTATGCAGGCTATGCGAGGAAAGGCAAGTTATAATACAAAGGCAAATTTTATTATCGTGGCACATGCACGCATGGCAAATGCCCACGTACTCAGCACATAGCATATGCATGCACTTTAAAAAAAAGAGGGTGTTGTATTGCACGTGACAAGCTTTGCTTTGGACTTGGTATTTATACACTATGTGTGCGTATTCGGGTGTCTCGGCAGGCTAGCAAGCGCACATATACGGTCCCGAATACCCGCCAGCTGAAGTGTACGTGTACATGAAATATAGCATGTGTTGGCATCAGATGGAATATACTTGGGCGTGAAGAAGAACAATAGAAAGGAAAGAAATATACAAACCGACTTGGACGTGAAAAAGAATAGCAGAAGGAAAGAAATCCACGGCCGTGTCCCAGGTTGTCTAACTTGCCATCCATCGACACCGGGGGGTGGCTATATAAAGTCATTAGGAGGAGGCCCAGCAAAGGGGACCCCAGGCAGCCGAGGCCAAGAGAGATACAACACACATATCAAGACCCAGGAGGCACCTTCGGGAGGAGTTGAAGATGGTGGCCGCTGTGTGCAGGTTGCAAGCAGCACGCGCCTGAAGGCGGCGGGCGGTGCCGGTACATGAGGAGATCAAGACACGCTGTGCATCCAGGAGGACGCGCCCATGGCAGCGGGTGTGCACCGAGAAGGACGCAATGATGACTATGGAAACGGCGTCACAATCATCTTTCTTTTTCTATGTGTTGTCGGCTATTTTGCAGGAAGAACTCATGCACTGTCAGGACCCCGACTCAATGCCACATCGATCTAGCATGTAACACCTCATATCACTTTGCGGCCTCACGCACGGTATTCCCACGGGTGTCGCCTTACCTTTGCCCGGGACCATTTGCGTCTTTTGGCACACGTATATGATGGTGTCGCTAGCATCCATATGATAAGGAGCCCGGGCTGACATGGCTAGTCGTAAACCCAAAGTGGCACAAACTTACAGGGACAGGCATCCATGACCCAGCTTCGAACGTGTCGGTCATCAGCAAATGGGTCCGGGCTGTAGCACTGGGCTAGCAGGACTCCGGTAAACCGGGCTGTAGCGGGCTAACAGGACTCTGGTACTCAAAGCGTGACATTTCCCCGAAGGGACAGACACAGGAACGAAGAAGGACACATGCCGGCCAGCCTAAGTGTTCCAGAGCAGTAGCAAGCTACCATGGCTCAGCGGTAACACTAGGAGACATTTCCCGGTAAGAGAGGCTACTAAAGATAAACAACTAGATAGTCAGATCCCACACATACCAAGCGTTTCAATCATACACACAATGTGCTCGATATGTGCAAATACAACGAAGCATCACAACATGACTCTACGACACAAGTACTTTATTCATTAGGCTCCGAGGAGCGAGATATTACAAACATGGGTCTCATGACCCAACACTCAGAGCATACAAGTCAAAGCACAAGCGGAAGTTATCATGTCTGAGTACAGACGTCTATAAATGAAAAAGGCTGAAAAGCCTGACTATCTATCAGATCCTGCCGAGGGCACAAGATCGTAGCTGAGGTATCAAGCTAAACGTCGAAGTCCACGCGGAACTACTAGTGAGACTGAAGTCTCTCTGCAAAACATAAAATGGCCAAACATGAGTACAAATGTACCCAGCAAGACTTACATCAGATCTATCTACATATGCCTCATTATCAATAAAGGGGATGGTGGAGTTTGACTGCAGCAAGCCAGCTTTGACTCAGTGGCTAACCTGAACTATGACTGCAAGTAACTCTTTTGAGGTGGCGCACACGAGTCCACATATTCACCATATCAATACACCACTATGGATTCGCTCCCGTCTCCCTACGAGAACGCCATCCATAGCACTCACGCTTATCTTGCGTATTTTAGAGTATCCACTTTCACTTGTCTATGAACTGTACAAGGGGTCCACGTTTCCATATCCGAGGAATCCGGCTATTCGAATAGATGATGTTAACCCTGCAGGGGTGTACTTCTTCACACACGCTTTCGCCACTTATCGCCCTGTACACGTCATGTACCTCGGCAACCTTCAAGCGGAAGCCGGGCGAGGGAGTCGGCCACGACCTGACTAACCGAACAAGTCTCTAGTCCAGGTTTATCGCCTATTCAGGTTCCATCCGCAAGGAGATCCGGCCGGGGTGTCGCTTACGGCCCCAAACGATGTGAGCAGGGTTCCCAAGCCCACCATCCGGGTGCCACTTGGTACACCGGGCCACTGTGCCTAGTCTGTCCCAAGCCCACCTGTACCGGGTGCCACTTGGTAGACTACTAACACTACCTACAAACACCAGAAACTAGTTGCAACTCCTGGACAGAGATCATGTTGATTAATAAGTCGAGAGAGCTTGGAGCGCCCGGAGCCCAATGTGTGGTAGTAACTGATCATGGATCACAAACACAGAACTCAGTTCCTGAGGACGGCTGCAATGAGACAACCCACCATGTACTCCTACATGGCCTCTCACCGCTACCTTTACCAAATCGTGTTCACACACTTAGCTCACACACAGTAGGACAGGTTCACACGCCTCTGATTCATCCCCGATGAATCAGACCTGACTCAACTCTAAGCAATAGCAGGCATGGCAAACAAACATGAATGAGTAGGCACATCAGGGCTCAAACAACTCCTACTCATGCTAGTGGGTTTCATCTATTTACTGTGGAATGACAGGTCATGCAGAGGATAAAGGGGTTCAGCTACCGCAGCAAGTAACAGTTGAATCGTTGTTGTCCTAATGCAGTAAAAGAGAGCAGGAGCGAGAGAGTAGGATTGTATCGAAATGAACAAGGGGGTTTTGCTTGCCTGGCACTTCTGAAGATAACATTGAGTCTTCATCAGTGTCAACGATCACATCATCGGTATCACGTCTATCGAGAGGGGACAAATACCGGCAACACAGAAGGGAACACAATCAATGCAATGCACAATATGATGCATGATCATGACATGGCAAAATGAATGTGTTTTGAGCTAATGCAACTAGCAACAGATTAAATGAAGTTGGTTTGAATACAAGATTCAAATTCAAACTCCATATGTGATTATTTAAATGCCTTTTAATTGATTTGTGCTAAACAGCAGCTATAAGTTGTTCTAACATGCATGAAAATGGTACAGATGGATTCCTTGAATTTTTCTGATAATTTTTCATATATAATTTATTTAATTTGGAGTTACGGTTAATTTTCTATGATTTATTGAAGTTTTAGCTATTTTCTGAAATTATTAAATCATTTAAGATTATTTAAATTCCAGAAAATACTTATTGCGTCAGCATTGCGTCACTATGACGTCAGCGGGTCAACGGGCTGGTCCAGGTCAATCCTGACCTGTGGGTCCCATCCGTCAGTGTCTAACCTAACTAATCTAATTTAGTTAGTGGCCTGGGGCCCATTGTCAGTGTCTATTAAACTAACTAATATTTAGTTAACACTAATCCTAGCCTAATTGACAAGCCGGCCCCACATGTCATGGACACAGGGGGGGTCCCGCCGTGGTCAAAGTGGGTCAAACCCACCGGCGTTTAGCCGCTGGCGGGGTCAAACGCGGCGGAGGAGCTGCGGGTTTCGCGCTCCGGCGTCCAAACGGACGGAGGAGACCACCTACGGGCAGCTGGTGATCCAGCGCGTCGAGTGGTGTAGTCAGTTATGCCGGGGGCGACCTACATCGACGGCGGCGAGCTCGGTTACGGCCGCCGGAGTTCGGGCGTGGGTGCGGGCAGCGTTGCGGGGTGCGAGCAAGCGAGCTGAGGTACTAATGGTGGCCTGCGTCATGCGGTGAACAAGATGGACGGGTCGACTGAGCCGTTGCGTGGCCGGAGTCACGCCGGCGGTGAGCACAGGCGGCGGCGGGTGCGGGTGAGCTCGGTGCAGCAGCTACGGCGTGCGAGAGAGGGAGCGGAGAAGGGGAACAGGGGCAGGAGCTCACTGCGGTGGCGACGAGGCGAACGGCGGGCTCGGGGAGGGGCTGGTGACGACGGGAGGTCGCCGGCGATCTCGGTGGCCCGAGGAGGAAGAAGACGTCGGGGACGGCGCTCCGAGGCTTCCGGCGTCACATGGGTTGGTGGAGACGAAGAAGAAGGCGCGGCGGTTCTTCTGGAGGCATCGGCGAGGCGAGGGGTGGCCGGTGGCCGCGGCGAACAGCGTCGGTGGCGACGGCTGCGCTCGGCACGAGAGGGAGAGAGAAACAGAGGA
>NC_057794.1:145391781-145419725 GCF_018294505.1 Triticum aestivum | reverse complement strand
CGGCGTCACATGGGTTGGTGGAGACGAAGAAGAAGGCGCGGCGGTTCTTCTGGAGGCATCGGCGAGGCGAGGGGTGGCCGGTGGCCGCGGCGAACAGCGTCGGTGGCGACGGCTGCGCTCGGCACGAGAGGGAGAGAGAAACAAAGGAGGGGGGAGAGCTCGGGAGAGAGTGAGGGGCGGTCGGGGAGGCCGCGTGTCGACGTCCAGGGCGTCCAGAGCGTCGGGGGGGAGCGGTAAGCAGGAGCTGGCGAGGCGCGTGGCCAGCGCGCGGCGGGCACGCGCTCGTCCTCCTGTCCAGGGAGGAAGACGACAGGGAGGCTGTGGTGGTGGGCTGGGCCGGCCACTTGGGCCGCCAGGTAAGCCCAGGTGAGATTCCTTCTCTCTCTCTGCTTTCTGTTTTATATTTTCTATTTTCTGCAATTTGTTTTTGATTTGATTTAAAATATCAAATCATTTTATAAAATCCTGGAAACAGTTATGGGTGTTTTCTGAATTATTTCAGTGACCCCTAACAATTTTCCAACATTTATTTGAACATTTAAATTATTTATAGTATTTAAATGCCCAAAGTCAAATACAATATGGTTTGATTCAGTGACCAAATATGCCCTGCAAAAATATAAACCATTTTTGGTAGATGCTTCCACCTCAAACCAGAAATGTTGAACATTTTTAGAGGACATTTTGAGTTCAATGAAAAAGGTTTTATTTTGACCCTAGTTGAATTCATTTGGTGTTAGGGCTTAGTCAATCCCCATCTCAGGTTTAAATGAAATTTAAACATGATGTAACACTCTAATGCATGCACTAGGCATTGTCAGAACTAGGGATGTGACAACTCACCCCCACTAAACAAGAATCTCGTCTCGAGATTCAAGCGTAGGGTAAAGTGAGGGGTAAACGCAACTAGTATAGTCTTCACGATCCAGGGTGCACTTCAGTTGAACGTTGATTCATTCACCATCATTGTCTTGATGTCTTGCTCTGAGAAATCCTGTCAACATGACATGGAGGGAAGAAGGAGACTCTAGAAGGGTCGATCTTCTCGAAGATCAAACAACTCACGGAATGAGACATAGGACCATCTCTCGGGTTGAGACACGAGTTACACATCAAGAGGGGTGGAAAGAGATGGATGACGAAGGTGCACTAGGTGGACAACAATTCCACATCTAAGAAGGTGGTAAACGATTGTCAACGTAGCGAGGAGTTGAGTTGCCATGATACCACGACGAAACATCCTGGAGGAGGGTGATTCGTAGATTATTATCTTAAGTGGCAAAAAGAATTACATTTGATTCAGAGATCATTGGAACTCTTCATACCAGCCTAAGGCAATTCACAACGATCGTTTGGAGGGGGTCGGTAGAATGGCATACTCGGACTTGGATGATGTGGATTACCTTGTTGAAGACAACGTAATGGATGAATTTGCTTTCCACCGGAAATGGAAGAGACCCATGGTAGAATGGCACATTGGTGGTGCAGGCTGGGAACAAAATGCAAATGCTGGGAATGATTCTGGTAACTGGGGAAGAACCCATAATAGAGAGTGAATTCACTGTTTGAAAGGGTCATAGCATTGCCGAGGAAACTGAGAGGAATCCCAGTTAGAGCCGATGGTAACACGTAGCGCTTGTGCGTGCTCTCAAGAACTTGAGCAATTCCATAATCATCAAGGTTTTACCAACATCCGTGTCAAGGATCCTGGCAACACAACTTGCTACCACGATGAATGATGATGGATGATGCAGATGCAAAGGAAGATAACACCTTCTCAGATTACACCTTAGCGAAGCCAAGGAACAAAATCTGGATGATCGACCGAGAGACATTTAGCACTCCGCTTCTAATGTTCTCCTTGATGTGCTAGCGTATCCCATTCATAGATATGGTTGGATATCTAGAACATCAAGTAAAAAGGTCGGACTTCGGAACACAGAAATCCATAGGGGCAACTAGGGAGTAAATCCTACGAAATCCCTAGGGGGGGGGGGTGGCCAACTTCTTCAATCAAGATACTACAATAGTAGGTCTTCCGGTGGGGTGTGTTGACCACGACATCCACTTTACCGGTTTCCGAGGGACCGATATTATAGTTCTTGGGAAATGTTCCAACCCATCATATCTGCCTGAGATTCAGATCTGGTTGGTGTCAGGATATTCCAGACTCATCGAGTCTAGGAAGAAAAATGAAAGTTTGCAACACAAATCGACGAGATAACGTTGCGGGATTCTCGGGAGATGAACTACGATAGCAAGCTCCAAAACATGAGCTGGTTCTGCTACACACATGTGAACACGCTGTCCCAGACAAGCATGACCACATAGTAGTCTTATAATAAAACACTACCGAGTTCAGGAGGGGGAACCATAATCGAGGATATCGAAGTCTTTACACAAGTCCGGATTAGCTCTTATGAAGAAACTCCTTCTCCTTGAACAAATCAATCAGTGGCTTGGTGTGCTAGGATACACATATGGAATGAAGGTTGCAAGTCTCCAGACCACAGAATACTTCGCACGTGTGCATGACTGACTTGCGATGATTCCAGAGGAAGCAACATTGACTTTCTCGAATCCACGGCGGCAACTTGCATCAGATGCACATGAATTAAAGGAAGTCACTACCTTCAGCCAAACATATGCTTCATGAGCTAGCATGAACAAATGCTTTCAAAAGTTTCCAACACTAGCTTAATGTTCAACAAAATCATGGAGGAGATAAGGATGTTGTCAATGGCTCAACAACAATTCATCTAGGTTTCCTTTTAAAAGGAATTCCATAGTTAAGTGAACAAGTGATAGCATTGGTCAGACCCAAAAGATATAATGGTGTATGCTCGAGGGATCAACCACGAGTAAGACAACATTACGAATATCGTTGGTTCTGGTCTGATTGGATGATAGCCCATACTCAATCAAAGGTTTGGGTAAGATAATAGATCCAACAATTGTTCACAAGGACCAATTGATGAAGATATCATCTTTCTTCAACACACACACACACACAAAAAGATATCCCTTAACATGACTAAGTCGGACAAGCTTTTATCTTCCAACTCTCCAAGTTGTTGTTTAGCTTTTCCAACTAGTTCAGGGTATCCAACACGGATTCTTGGAGAAGGGGTGGTTTACAGGAATAGACCAACTTGATCACGAACTCAACATAGCGGTCAGGTGACAACCTGGTAATACTTCTGAGAAGATATTCAGAAAATCACGAACCACCGGTATGTTACTAAGCTCGAGAACAATCTTGCTTTTCAGGGCAAGACGATATGATCAATAGAGCAAGGGTTTGAAATAATCCTAACTCATCGATCGAGGAGTGAACCAGGAGAATGGACTAGGTAGCATGATCAACCTTAGAAGGATGATTCGAAAACCAACATACTAAGAATGGAATTATTATCCTTTAACTACCAAGCAACAGAGTTGCTAGCAGTATTGATTTCACACATCACAATTCATTTGTCGGTATTCCAGTTGCATCAACACGAGGGCCGAGGAATGAACAGTGATGGCAAGAAGTATCACTGTACCAAGAGTTCATGGGATGATGTGCAATTCCTATAACAATCTCGATATAAAATATGTAATACTCCAAGGTAGAGCAGAACCAAAAGCTGGATTGGCATTTGATCTGCAGAATACAACTACTTTGACCCAATCCTAGATATGGAAGAGGTACTGGAGTTTGTTTCTCCTAGTCATCCCGGAATGGAATGGCTTGACAGACCACAAGAGTCATAGGCATCGATGAACGAACGCACGCATACTCTTGACTATCAATTGATAGACGAGGGTCAGAATGCAACTAAAGAGAACAACTCAAAGGAACATATAACTTTCTGAGTTGTGGATGCATAGATTAGTATGTCGAACCAAGTTCAACATATTTCTTACGGATAACCCATGCAGAAAGGTAGAACTGGCAGAGTCACGATTTATAAGTGGAGATCTCCTCAAGAGTACTCTAATTGTGATCTTTTAATCCAGAAGAACTCCTGCCAAGAGTGGTTCATGGTAATTGGAAGAAGGAAATACCACGGACCTCGAGGACTATCACAAAGTTACTAATATCCTAAAGGAGCTAGCAATTACTAACAACATGAAGTAGGTAGAGTGAATCTCGGGTTCAGGAACCCAGGAGCAGAATACCTACTACTAAGTAGCATCACAGGATGCTTTCGAGAATGATGGCCAGAATCATCACACTGGGAACACAAATCCTGGCTAATTACTAGATGATCCCCTAAGACACCTAGGGTCACAATAATATCTCCAACATATATGTCAAGGTAACGAAGTACCTCAACTCACTGATTAGTGTGGTTAATCTGGCCCATGGGAACATTGAAACGGGAAGAAAGGATTTGCAATTGCATCAGACTACTTAGAAACCTGGGATGACTCGGACAACATAACGGCTGTAAATGCTCAGAAAAGATTTGAGACATTCACAAAAATGGTGGCATAACCACTCAGAAGCACAATATCAAGGTTTCGAGATCAACAATTAACATACAGGAGTAGTAGGAACTGAACTGAGACTTAAGTCCAACAATCTTATAAGTCTACGGATTAGTAACACGTGATCCTGATAGAAAGAAGAGATAGCCTAGTTCTTAATCCCCGTAGAAGAGAAGATGATGACTCAGATCAGAAGGCCATGAGGTATAAGGAGTAAAAAGAGCCTTACGTTCCATCCCACAATCAATTCCCTTATATAACTAAAGAATTTCTAGACTCAACTTCGACCAGTTTGGCTTGGTAATCCTACAGGCAGTCAAGCTCTGATACCAACGCTGTCAGGACCCCGACTCAATGCCACATCGATCTAGCATGTAACACCTCATATCACTTTGCGGCCTCACGCACGGTATTCCCACGGGTGTCGCCTTACCTTTGCCCGGGACCGTTTGCGTCTTTTGGCACACGTATATGATGGTGTCGCTAGCATCCATATGATAAGGAGCCCGGGCTGACATGGCTAGTCGTAAACCCAAAGTGGCACAAACTTACAGGGACAGGCATCCATGACCCAGCTTCGAACGTGTCGGTCATCAGCAAATGGGTCCGGGCTGTAGCACTGGGCTAGCAGGACTCCGGTAAACCGGGCTGTAGCGGGCTAACAGGACTCCGGTACTCAAAGCGTGACATTTCCCCGAAGGGACAGACACAGGAACGAAGAAGGACACATGCCGGCCAGCCTAAGTGTTCCAGAGCAGTAGCAAGCTACCATGGCTCAGCGGTAACACTAGGAGACATTTCCCGGTAAGAGAGGCTACTAAAGATAAACAACTAGATAGTCAGATCCCACACATACCAAGCGTTTCAATCATACACACAATGTGCTCGATATGTGCAAATACAACGAAGCATCACAACATGACTCTACGACACAAGTACTTTATTCATTAGGCTCCGAGGAGCGAGATATTACAAACATGGGTCTCATGACCCAACACTCAGAGCATACAAGTCAAAGCACAAGCGGAAGCTATCATGTCTGAGTACAGACGTCTATAAATGAAAAAGGCTGAAAAGCCTGACTATCTATCAGATCCTGCCGAGGGCACAAGATCGTAGCTGAGGTATCAAGCTAAACATTGAAGTCCACGCGGAACTACTAGTGAGACTGAAGTCTCTCTGCAAAACATAAAATGGGCAAACGTGAGTACAAATGTACCCAGCAAGACTTACATCAGATCTATCTACATATGCCTCATTATCAATAAAGGGGATGGTGGAGTTTGACTGCAGCAAGCCAGCTTTGACTCAGTGGCTAACCTGAACTATGACTGCAAGTAACTCTTTTGAGGTGGCGCACACGAGTCCACATATTCACCATATCAATACACCACTATGGATTCGTTCCCGTCTCCTTACGAGAACGCCATCCATAGCACTCACGCTTATCTTGCGTATTTTAGAGTATCCACTTTCACTTGTCTATGAACTGTACAAGGGGTCCATGTTTCCATATCCGAGGAATCCGGCTATTCGAATAGATGATGTTAACCCTGCAGGGGTGTACTTCTTCACACACGCTTTCGCCACTTATCGCCCTGTACACGTCATGTACCTCGGCAACCTTCAAGCGGAAGCCGGGCGAGGGAGTCGGCCACGACCTGACTAACCGAACAAGTCTCTAGTCCAGGTTTATCGCCTATTCAGGTTCCATCCGCAAGGAGATCCGGCCGGGGTGTCGCTTACGGCCCCAAACGATGTGAGCAGGGTTCCCAAGCCCACCATCCGGGTGCCACTTGGTACACCGGGCCACTGTGCCTAGTCTGTCCCAAGCCCACCTGTACCGGGTGCCACTTGGTAGACTACTAACACTACCTACAAACACCAGAAACTAGTTGCAACTCCTGGACAGAGATCATGTTGATTAATAAGTCGAGAGAGCTTGGAGCGCCCGGAGCCCAATGTGTGGTAGTAACTGATCATGGATCACAAACACAGAACTCAGTTCCTGAGGACGGCTGCAATGAGACAACCCACCATGTACTCCTACATGGCCTCTCACCGCTACCTTTACCAAATCGTGTTCACACACTTAGCTCACACACAGTAGGACAGGTTCACACGCCTCTGATTCATCCCCGATGAATCAGACCTGACTCAACTCTAAGCAATAGCAGGCATGGCAAACAAACATGAATGAGTAGGCACATCAGGGCTCAAACAACTCCTACTCATGCTAGTGGGTTTCATCTATTTACTGTGGAATGACAGGTCATGCAGAGGATAAAGGGGTTCAGCTACCGCAGCAAGTAACAGTTGAATCGTTGTTGTCCTAATGCAGTAAAAGAGAGCAGGAGCGAGAGAGTAGGATTGTATCGAAATGAACAAGGGGGTTTTGCTTGCCTGGCACTTCTGAAGATAACATTGAGTCTTCATCAGTGTCAACGATCACATCATCGGTATCACGTCTATCGAGAGGGGACAAATACCGGCAACACAGAAGGGAACACAATCAATGCAATGCACAATATGATGCATGATCATGACATGGCAAAATGAATGTGTTTTGAGCTAATGCAACTAGCAACAGATTAAATGAAGTTGGTTTGAATACAAGATTCAAATTCAAACTCCATATGTGATTATTTAAATGCCCTTTAATTGATTTGTGCTAACCAGCAGCTATAAGTTGTTCTAACATGCATGAAAATGGTACAGATGGATTCCTTGATTTTTTCTGATAATTTTTCATATATAATTTATTTAATTTGGAGTTACGGTTAATTTTCTATGATTTATTGAAGTTTTAGCTATTTTCTGAAATTATTAAATCATTTAAGATTATTTAAATTCCAGAAAATACTTATTGCGTCAGCATTGCGTCACTATGACGTCAGCGGGTCAACGGGCTGGTCCAGGTCAATCCTGACCTGTGGGTCCCATCCGTCAGTGTCTAACCTAACTAATCTAATTTAGTTAGTGGCCTGGGGCCCATTGTCAGTGTCTATTAAACTAACTAATATTTAGTTAACACTAATCCTAGCCTAATTGACAAGCCGGCCCCACATGTCATGGACACAGGGGGGGTCCCGCCGTGGTCAAAGTGGGTCAAACCCACCGGCGTTTAGCCGCCGGCGGGGTCAAACGCGGCGGAGGAGCTGCGGGTTTCGCACTCCGGTGTCCAAACGGACGGAGGAGACCACCTACGGGCAGCTGGTGATCCAGCGCGTCGAATGGTGTAGTCAGTTATGCCGGGGGCGACCTACATCGACGGCGGCGAGCTCGGTTGCGGCCGCCGGAGTTCGGGCGTGGGTGCGGGCAGCGTTGCGGGGTGCGAGCAAGCGAGCTGAGGTACTAATGGTGGCCTGCGTGATGCGGTGAACAAGATGGACGGGTCGACTGAGCCGTTGCGTGGCCGGAGTCACGCCGGCGGTGAGCACAGGCGGCGGCGGGTGCGGGTGAGCTCGGTGCAGCAGCTACGGTGTGCGAGAGAGGGAGCGGAGAAGGGGAACAGGGGCAGGAGCTCACTGCGGTGGCGACGAGGCGAACGGCGGGCTCGGGGAGGGGCTGGTGACGACGGGAGGTCGCCGGCGATCTCGGTGGCCCGAGGAGGAAGAAGACGTCGGGGGCGGCGCTCTGAGGCTTCCGGCGTCACATGGGTTGGTGGAGACGAAGAAGAAGGTGCGGCGGTTCTTCTGGAGGCATCGGCGAGGCGAGGGGTGGCCGGTGGCCGCGGCGAACAGCGTCGGTGGCGACGGCTGCGCTCGGCACGAGAGGGAGAGAGAAACAGAGGAGGGGGGAGAGCTCGGGAGAGAGTGAGGGGCGGTCGGGGAGGCCGCGTGTCGACGTCCAGGGCGTCCAGAGCGTCGGGGGGGAGCGGTAAGCAGGAGCTGGCGAGGCGCGTGGCCAGCGCGCGGCGGGCACGCGCTCGTCCTCCTGTCCAGGGAGGAAGAGGACAGGGAGGCTGTGGTGGTGGGCTGGGCCGGCCACTTGGGCCGCCAGGTAAGCCCAGGTGAGATTCCTTCTCTCTCTCTGCTTTCTGTTTTATATTTTCTATTTTCTGCAATTTGTTTTTGATTTGATTTAAAATATCAAATCATTTTATAAAATCCTGGAAACAGTTATGGGTGTTTTCTGAATTATTTCAGTGACCCCTAACAATTTTCCAACATTTATTTGAACATTTAAATTATTTATAGTATTTAAATGCCCAAAGTCAAATACAATATGGTTTAATTCAGTGACCAAATATGCCCTGCAAAAATATAAACCATTTTTGGTAGATGCTTCCACCTCAAACCAGAAATGTTGAACATTTTTAGAGGACATTTTGAGTTCAATGAAAAAGGTTTTATTTTGACCCTAGTTGAATTCATTTGGTGTTAGGGCTTAGTCAATCCCCATCTCAGGTTTAAATGAAATTTAAACATGATGTAACACTCTAATGCATGCACTAGGCATTGTCAGAACTAGGGATGTGACATGCACGCACAAATAGAAGAGGCTACGCCCAGGCAAAGGAGACGCGCCGGCAATGGCAGCGTCCAGATAACCCAGGTAGCAAAGGAGAGGAGGAGGCAGCGCCGGTGTATGACGATGCGCCATGGTGCCGAACACGCCGCCGAGATAACCGCTCTGCGGAGATACGGCCGTGGGAGACATCTACATGCATGCAATCACAAGCATCGTGCAACAGCTAGCACGCCATCTGGTACGTAGAAGTGGTTTTGTTTGCAGGTTTCACTGCGGCAGGCACCAGGTCGCATCAAGACAACGAGGCTACTTCCGCACTTCACCAAAACGCTGAAGACGACAGTGTACCAATGGGGCTGCCAGCGCGCAGCCCGTTGGACTCCTTTGTGGTGGCCGTCCTTGGTGATGAGGCCGACGACGTTTACTTCTTCAAGCTGGAGCCCTGAAGGCGCGAGGCTCGCGGGGATGCCGCCGTGGATGGCGACATGGAGCTCGCTAGGACGACGCCCTCGTTTTCTTCATCAAGCTGGCGTAATGGAGGACGAAGGTGGGGAGGCTTGCGAGGATGCCGCAGACGTGCCGTGGTGGATCGCGGCGCGAAGTTCGCCAACACGACACCAGTGTAAACTTCATCAAGCCGGCGCCATGGAGGACGAAGGCGTGGAGGCTCTGGAGGATGCCTTCGCTATGCCGCGGTGGATGGTGCCACGGAGTTCGCCAAGATGACGCCAATATCAATCAACCCGGTGCTGCAAGGATCATGACGGGGAGCTCGCAAGAAGGACGCCCGCCATCCACTTCGTCAAGCTGGAGCTAGAGAACGGAGGCGTGGCACCCGTCGAGGATGTCGCCGACGTCTACTTCGTCAAGCTGGGGCCCGGAGGCGTGGAGCATGCAGGGACTCCGCCGTGTGCCATGGAGGAAGGCGAGACGGAGCTCGCTAGGACGACGCCCGTCTTTTTCTTCATCAAGCCGGTGCCATGGAGGACAAAGTCATGGAGGCTCGCAATGATGGCGCCGCCGTGTCACGGTGGATAGCGGTGCGGAGCTCGCCAAGACGACACCAACGCCAATATAACCAAGCCGGTGCCGTGGTGGATGGCGGCGCGGAGCTCGCCAAGACGACGCCCCTCGCCAACATCAACCCGGTACCGCGAAGGATCGTGGTGTGGAGCTTGCAAGGAGGACACCATCAATGTCTACCTCGTCAAGATGGAGCCCGCGACCCGGAGCCATGAAGATGACACACACCCTCGGTGCTGCCCACAACACGGAGCCCGCGATGCGAAGAAGATGGTGCTACGTAATGATGTGGCTTCACCAACCCTTACCACTACATGGTGCTATTTGTGACATGAAGCCCATGCAGACGAGGCGTGATGGCGAGGAGGCGACTTGACTTCACCAACACTAACTCCCGATGGCCCCGTGAGGTGGTGCCTTTGTCTTGGAGGACCGCTGTAAACATGGCGTCCAACCGAGACGAGGCACCAACCACACTGGCATTGCCGATCCGAGCGAGCGTTGGTTTTTCACCGACGCCGGTCTCCATAAGAATACTCCCGCGAGGCGAACCCCTTGCATATCCGATGAAGCCGCAACATCGTCAAGAAGTTCGAGCAGAGCAGGACCCATGCAACTTCAACACCAACTACATCAACGTTGTCAAGACAGACGAGGCGCGACAGTGAGGGCGAACATGGCCAGCACAAAGCCATGTTTTGAGCGGCACGTGTACCGACGAGGACACAGGCTTTGCCGCCGCCCACACCACACACACACACCAACATCATCATGCATGGAGAACGCGAAGCGAAGACGACGAAGGCGACCACATGGCTTAATCGGAGGTATCTCGCGGAGCAACCCGCGGGAGTAATTAACCGGGAGCTTTTCGAGGCCCCGGGAATCAGGAGACCGCACATCGCCATAGTTAGGCAGGCCGCACTAGTAGGCCAAGGAGCGCAACCATTTTTTATGGGATCTTGTAATTTTGTTCATCCAAAGAGATAAATGAAATACTTGTTTCCCGTATCACTTTTCTTTGTGTACTACGGTACACTCGCACGCCCGCATTTTTCTTTTTCCCCGGCGCATTAGAGAAATCAAACTCCCCCTCTTCCTTTTTAACGGAGTGCCATAAAAATTTTCTCGTGTCAAACAAATTGGCACACCCAGTGGGACATGGTTCTCCTCCCATCTTTGCTTCACTGTGGTCGTCGAAATCGTCTTCGCCAATCTCCAATGTGTACGTCATGCTGCAAGGATCTTCGCCGGCAAGCCTCTTTCTTGCAGGTGAACTCTACCATGACAGTTAATCGGAGCCGCTCTGATCTTGTATGGATCATTGCCGCCTATGGTCTTCTTCGAGCATGGCGCCAGGGTCTACATGTACCAAGCCTAAGATCCCGCGCAGTTTCAAACTGTGCAGTCAAAGAAGGCGCAAAGGTGGGCGGCGCCAAGACGATGGAGCGCCATGAGCTAATGCTGGAGGTGCACCCAGTTGAAGGAATCATCAAGGGCAGACATCCATGAAGACATGGATGTAGCTCAATGCCTCCGTGCTAATACTGTCAATGGGAGGGCTATTGCGGCATCCTTTCATGCCTCTACCCGGCTCGGCTCCCACTCAGAGCCGCCAACGCCAACACCACGATGCATCGAGGTCAAGCTAGCTGAAGGCTTGGAGGCCATCTCCCACAACCCACGTAGGCTCATGGTTGCAGATGGTCAAGACATCAAGATGATGAGAGGAACCCTCGACCCACTCAACATTGGCGGCCATGGGACCCTCCACGGCAAACACTTCCACCACAACAGGCGGCCCGTCCTAGCCTGGGAGCTCGATCATAGCTCCATGTGACTGCCGACGGGTGTCGGTGTCAAAACCGGCGGATCTCGGGTAGGGGGTCCCGAACTATACGTCTAGGCCGGATGGTAACAGGAGGCAAGGGACACGAAGTTTTACCCAGGTTTGAGCCCTCTGGATGGAGGTAAAACCCTACGTCCTGCTTGATTAATATTGATGATATGGGTAGTACAAGAGTAGATCTACCACGAGATCGGAGAGGCTAAACCCTAGAAGCTAGCCTATGGTATGATTGTTGTTGTGTATGTTGTTCTACGGACTAAAACCCTCCGGTTTATATAGACACCAGAGAGGGTTAGGGTTACACAAAGTCGGTTACAATGGTAGGAGATCTGCATATCCGTATCGCCAAGCTTGCCTTCCACGCCAAGGAAAGTCCCTTTCGGACACGAGACGGAGTCTTCAATCTTGTATCTTCATTGTCCAGGAGTCCGGCTGAAGGTATAGTCCGGCCATCCGGACACCCCCTAATCCAGGACTCCCTCAGTAGCCCCTGAACCAGGCTTCAATGACGATGAGTCCGGCACGCAGATTGTCTTCGGCATTGCAAGGCAGGTTCTCCTCCAAATTCCGTGTACCTGTTGAATAAAGTCCGGTTTCTTGTAGATGTTGCGCTCCTTGGCTTCTACGCCCAATAATGGCCGCTTCCCACGTGTCAAACGAATATGAAAAGTCTGAGTGTTTTTACATTCACACCCCTAGCCGCGTAAATGAGCTGACCTATTTAAGGGGACGAGGATTTAGATCCAAACCACATCTTCCCCCCTTCGCGAGTGTTCATCAGAGCGCATCCGACAAAGGTCCATTCCACCATGGCCAGCTGTCGCGACTCCTCCTCTCGCCCTTCCAGCCCTCAGCCTGGATATTGGGAGAGATGCTCCATCCCGCATAGCGAGCTAGTGACGCTCCAGACCAAGGGATTTATCCCCCCGGCCTATATGGTCCCGGTTCGAGCCGGCCTTGCCATCTATAATGGCAAAGAGCAAGCAGAGAGTGCCCCTAATCCCTCCAAAGGAGAGCGGGTGTGCCTCGTCCCTTATTTAATAAGGGGGCTCGGATTTCCAATCCATCCATTTCTCCGGGGGCTCCTGGAGTTCTATGGCCTCCAACTACACAATCTCACGCCTGCCTTCGTATTGCATATCGCGGGCTCCGTAGCCCTCTGCGAGCTGTTTTTGGGTATCGAGGCTCATTTAGGGCTATGGAAAAGGTTATTCTGCCTTGTGCCCCGCTCTAAGGAGGGGTCAATGTATCAAGTGGGCGAAGCCGAAGTGTGCCGCATCGCCGGGACCGGATATCTGTCTGGAACCCCAAAGAAGGCGTCCGAAGACTAGCCCTCGGAATGGTTTTATATAGAAGACGTCCCGCTGCCGGATCCTGTCCGAATCGACCTCCCTGAATTCGACAGTGCTCCCTTAAAGAAGCGCCAAAGCTGTCGTCCACGGAGCCCTCAGAGGGAAAGTGACCGGGACATCATTTACCTGATGGGCCGAATAAGATTGTTAGCCCATTCCGGACTAACCATGATCGGGGTTATGGCCGAATGCATTATGCGGGGGGTGCAACCGCTTCAGTATAGAAGCCACCCCATGTGGGACTTCAACGGGGAGGACGACGCCACCCGCTACGGCCGTAAGGGGCTGGATTCAGCTGTCGCTCTACTAAAGATCTTGTCCACTTTGTATAAGGGAGAAGAGGAGGAATTTCTCCGCGTCAACCCACAGGGTGGATTCTCTATGCACAATCCCCCAAGCTGGGTAAGCGGTCGCATTTACTTGCCCATCCGTTTTGTATTCCCATTGTTAAATATTCAGTCTAACGACTTCAACGCAGGAACTGCGCCGGGCTGTTAAGGAAATAAGCAGCCCTCCTCCACAACCCGAGGACCCAGGACGGTCCCTCGACCCGGCCTCTCAAGAGGATCCGGACATATCTGTGGAGCTGATTGATGGAGTGTTCCATCCATTGAGCAAGGACAACGCCTTGGTGGCCATTATGGCCGATTACCCAGGGCTAATCCCGGCCTCCCAGGTAACTGAGATCGAAGTCCCAGTACCCTGAATAGGTGTCCGCCCTCTTGTGTTTTCAGTTTCCTGATTACAACCGAACTTTGCAGGGGAGGTTTTTGAGGCGGAAGGCCGAACCTGCGGCGACAAGTCAACGAGGGGCCGCAGGGCCCCGTGGGCAGAAAAGAAGTGCAGTCTGGACCGAGGCGTCAGCGCAAAGGTATGGCGCGCCCCCTTATCCCAGGTGTTATACCTTCGATGCACATTGACACTCATGCTCTCTTCAGGACAAAGAGACCTCGCCGGACTATATCCGGAGAGACTGCCAATCGCGCCTCCACCAGCCAAGCTCCAAAGCCTGGTCCGGAGGTGGAGCCGAACGCAAGGCGCGCGCCAGATGCTCCTCCGATGGAGGATGTGGATGGGTTGTCTGCCACCAACTCTGAGGTGGAGAGTGCCATGAACCACAGGCGCCGGACAATCCTTCGCGACGCTTGTTTCTCCCAAGGGGCGTTAGATGCCTTCAATTCGGGAGATGCGTACCTCCATGCCGCTCAAAATGGTCTAGCGAGAGCCACGGAGCAATATGTAAAATACATACGGGTAAGAAAATTTTGGTAATTATATATATATATACCAGTAGCCCCCGAGACTTGAAACAGTTAGAATAACTGATTTAAGGATCATTTGTTATGCAGGTTCTTACAGAAAAGAATTCCCTACTGTCCAAGGAGCTGGAGGAGTGCAAAGCCCAACTTGAGGCCGCACTGGCCTCGGCAGGGGAGCCCAAGGAGACCCCCTCTGATAATATACACTTCGAAAGAAAAGTATTTTGCGAAGCACGGCATGGGGGGGAATCTGACAAATGAAATTGCAGATGGCGCCGGATTGAATCCGGAAAGGCAACACCTCCTACGCCAGTTAAAGGCTGGTGAGAAGGTGCTGACAAAGGTGAGGCGGGAGAAGAACGATATCCAAGATGCCAACACCAAGCTGGGCGTCGAGCTGAAAGATGTTCGTGCCCAGCTGTCAGACTCCGTTAAGGAGAATCAGCGGCTTCGGCGCGGCATATTTAGTAAGTGCTTGAACAAACCTTTGAAAGAAAGTTCGGCGAGGAAGTCGACTAACAGAGCAATGTCTGTAGGTGTGCTAACAGGTCGTCCTGCAGAGGAGATGCCGGGTTCTACGGGTGACCTTCTTCCCGAGCTCTCGCAACTGCTCGATCGAGTTCGGCAGGCGATGCAAGGCATCGCCCAGGCCCTGTGGCCATCCATCTCCATGCCCGAAGGTCTTGGAGAGCTTGCGGAGAAGCTAAAGGGAGCACGGCGGCGCTTCCAATTGTGGAAGATATCGGCCTGCCGTCAAGGCGCTAGGGAGGCCTGGGCCATGGTGAAGACGCGGTACACAAAGGCTTACCCCAACCACATGGCCGAGGTCGGTCCTGTAGGGCCCGATGGGAAGGAGATCCCTGTAAGCTTAGTATATGGCCAAGTAGAGTTGGCCGCAAAGTATTCCCAGCAGGACTGTAAATTAGGCAGCCTGTTAGATGGTATTGAAGAGGAATACAATCAGTCAAAATGACTATGTAATTTAATTGACATTTATAATACCTTCTAGCCGGATTGTAGATCATTTGTCATGGCCGACCTTTTCGCTTCAGCCTCGGGACCTGACGGTCCGGAGTGTGTCCGAATTCCCATGTGGTTATATAGGAACCGGGGAATGCATGGAGACCAGGCGTAGGGGTCATTAGTGCGTGAACAAACAAGTGCCCGACTAGTTATGTTATATTACATGGTTAGTAAGAAACATCTTCCAGGGACAATAGTTCCGTTAGGGGTTCCTTTCCCTGGGAGGCATGCCCTAAAGTGCATGTCTATGCTGCGAAAAGAAACACAAGAAAAACATCTGGGGTCGTATAGATAAATAATAAAAAGGATCATCTTTAGTTCACCGACTGAATATTCCCTTAAGAACGCTAGCTTTCGGCTTCACCCAGTCTGAGGTACACGTCCGGCTGACCCGGCAGTAACAATCGTAGAGGTGCTCCCTTTACCACCTAGCCGAACAATCGGGAACGTAGGGGTAAGCACAGGAGCCAGGAAACCCAGCTTGGCCAAAACTTAAGTAATATCGATGCATATAATGGTGAATAAGCTTCTGTGTAAATAAGCTTCTGTTAAAAGAAGCCCCCAGGTTTAATGAGTGTGAATAGCACATCATTTGATGAGCCTTTAAAGGTTATAAGAGAAAGGAAGGGGTGAAGGGGAGAAATGTAAGACATGCAGTATATATAAAAAATGGACAGAGGAAGGAGACGAACACAGAGTCCGGCGCTAGGCATAGAATCTTCGAAGACGGGCTGCGTTCCATGGGTTCGGCTCGAGTCGGTTATCCAATGCATCTCGCAGGCGGTACGCTCCACCAGTCAGGACTTGGTCAATTATGAAGGGACCTTCCCACTTGGGCTTGAGTTTGTCCTTTTTCTTGTCCGACAGGCGTAGAACTAATTCGCCAACGTTGTAATTTTTGGCCCGTACTTCTCTGCTCTGGTATCTTCGAGCATGCTGTTGATAGAATGTGGAACGGGCTTTTGCCACGTCACGCTTCTCCTTCAATGCGTCGAAATTGTCCTGCCGATCGAGCTCGGCTTCTCTTTCTTCGTACATGCGCACTTGAGGTGAGTCATGAATTATGTCGCAAGGCAAAACTGCCTCTGCGCCGTACACCATAAAGAATGGTGTGTATCCGGTGGTGTGATTTGGCATGGTCCACAGCCCCCAGAGTACGGAGTCGAGCTCCTCTACCCAGTGCGTGTTAGATTCCTTGAGGGACCGCACTAATCTGGGTTTGATGCCGCTCATGATAAGACCATTTGCACGTTTGACCTGGCCGTTAGTTTGTGGGTGATAGACGGAAGCATAATCGAGTTTGATGCCCATGTTTTTGCACTAGAGTTTTACCTCGTCGGCCGTGAAGTTCGTGCCGTTATCAGTGATGATGCTGTGGGGGACGCCGTAATGGTGTACAACCCCGGATATAAAGTCTATCACCGGTCCGGATTCGGCCGTCTTAACAGGCTTGGCTTCTATCCATTTGGTGAATTTATCCATCATGACCAGTAAGTATTTTTGCTTGTGGGTTCCGCCTTTAAGGGGTCCAACCATGTCAAGCCCCCAGACCACGAAGGGCCAAGTAATGGGGATAGTTTGGAGGGCGATGGGTGGCATATGGCTTTGATTTGCAAAGAGCTGGCAACCGGTGCATCGTTGGAGTAAGTCCTGAGCGTCTGCCCGGGCTGTCGGCCAATAGAAGCCTGTACGGAAGGCCTTGCTTGCAAGGGACCGAGCTGCAGCATGATGACCGCCGAGTCCGGCATGAATTTCAGCCAGGAGGTTCCGCCCCTCCTCTTCGGACATGCACCTTTGAAGGACTCCGGTAGTGCTTTTCTTATAAAGCTCTCCCTCGTGGACTCTGTAGGCTTTGGATCGCCGCACTATGCAGCATGCCTTATTTTGGTCCTCGGGGAGTTCTTGCCTAGTAAGGTAGGCGAGGAATGGTTCTGTCCACGGGGCGATGACGGCCATTATTACGTGGGCTGAAGGTGTTATTTCATTGGTAGAGCCTCCGATTGTGTCAGAATGTTCGGTGTCGGGCAGTGCGGTTGGGTCTGGGCTATTATTGTTCGGCTCCCCTTCCCATACTACGGATGGCTTGAACAGCCTTTCCAAAAAGATGTTGGGGGGACTACATCGTGTTTTGCGCCGATGCGTGCCAGGACATCTGCCGCCTGATTATTTTCCCGGGCTACATGGTGAAATTCAAGCCCCTCGAACCGAACTGACATTTTTAGGACGGCGTTGCGGTAAGCTGACATTTTTGGATCCTTGGCATCGAAGTCTCCATTTATTTGGGATGTTGCGAGGTTCGAGTCCCCGCACACCTCTAGGCGCTGAATGCCCATGGATACTGCCATCCGGAGACCATGTAAAAGGGCCTCATATTCTGCTGCATTGTTGGAGTCCGTGTACATAATCTGGAGTACGTATTGAGCTGTGTCTCCTGTGGAGGACGTCAGAATGATGCCAGCCCCCAGTCCGGCCAACATCTTGGAGCCGTCGAAATGCATGATCCAATTTGAATATGTGTCGTACTCTTTAGGGAGTTTGGCCTCCGTCCATTCTGCGACGAAGTCGGCCAAGACTTGCGACTTGATGGCTTGCCGTGGCTTATAAGTTATGTCGAATGGGAGGAGCTCAATGGCCCATTTTGCAATCCAGCCCGTTGCGTCACGGTTGTTTATAATATCGTTAAGTGGTACTTCCGAGGCTACTGTTATTGAACACTCTTGAAAGTAGTGTCGCAGCTTCCGGGATGCCATGAATACCGCGTATGCAATCTTTTGATAATGCGGGTACCGTGATTTGCAGGGAGTGAGGATAGTGGACACATAATAGACCGGCTTTTGAAGGGGGAATTTGTGTCCGTCCGCTTCTCGTTCGACGACGAGCACTACGCTTACAACCTGATGTGTTGCTGCAATGTATAATAGTATTGGTTCGCCAATGTTTGGCGCGGCGAGGACTGGTTTTGTTGCCAGTATGGCTTTTATTTCGTCGAGTCCGGCCGTGGCTGCATCCGTCCATTCAAAGTGTTCGGTGCGCCGAAGGAGGCGGTAAAGGGGTAGGGCCTTTTCTCCCAAGCGGGAGATAAAGCGGCTTAGAGCCGCCACACATCCGGTTAACTTTTGTATTTGTTTGAGGTCCTTTGGGATATCCAGTTGCGACAAAGCTCGGATATTGGCTGGATTTGCTTCAATTCCTCTACCGGATACAATGAAGCCCAAGAGCTTTCCGGCTGGAACGCCGAAAACGCATTTTTCCGGGTTGAGCTTGATGTCGTATGTTCGGAGGTTATCAAATGTGAGCCTCAAGTCGTCTACTAGAGATTCGACATGTCTTGTTTTGACGACCACATCATCTACATATGCCTCCATTGTTTTGCTGATCTGGCTTGCCAGACATGTCTAAATCATGCGCTGATATGTTGCGCCGGCGTTTTTGAGCCCGAAGGGCATCGTGTTGAAGCAGAATGGGCCATATGGTGTGATAAATGCCGTTGTGGCTTGGTCTGGTTCTGCCATCTTGATTTGATGATAGCCGGAATATGCATTGAGGAAACACAATGAATCGTGTCCTGCGGTAGCGTCGATAATTTGATCGATGCGGGGGAGGGGGAAGGGATCCTTTGGGCAAGCCTTGTTAAGTTCTTTAAAATCAACACACAGGCGCCAGGATTTGTCCTTCTTTGGTACCATCACCAGGTTTGCTAGCCAGTCTGGATGTTTTATATCTCTGATGAATCCGGCCTCCAATAGCTTTGCTAGCTCCTCTCCCATGGCCTGTCTCTTAGGTTCGGAAAAACGCCGAAGAGCCTATTTGACAGGTTTGAATCCTGTTTGGATATTTAAGCTGTGCTCGGCCAGCCTGCGTGGGATTCCTGGCATGTTTGAAGGGTGACAGGCGAAAATGTCCCAGTTCTCTCGTAGGAACTCTCGCAGTGCGGCGTCTACATCAGGGTTTAACTGTGCCCCGATGGAAGCTGTTTTATTGGGGTCCGTTGGATGGACTTGGAATTTGACCATTTCGTCCGCCGGCTTAAAGGAGGTGGACTTGGATCTTTTGTCGAGTACCACATCATCCCGATTCACCGTAGAGCGCAGCGCAGTCAGTTCCTCAGCCGCTAGGGCTTCGGATAGTGCCTTGAGGGCCAGTGCGGCTGTCTTGTTTTCAGCGCGGAGTGTTGTGTCCGGATCACTAGCGAGAGTGATGATCCCGTTAGGCCCAGGCATCTTGAGCTTCATGTACCCGTAATGGGGTATTGCTTGGAAGATTGTAAACGCTTCCCGCCCTAGCAGAGCGTGATAACCTCTACTAAACGGAGCCACATGGAACGTGATCTCTTCGGACCTGTAATTATCTGGCGTGCCGAACACCACATCTAGTGTGATTTTTCCTGTACAGCGCGCTTCCCGACTGGGGATTATTCCTCTAAAGGTTGTGCTACTTCGCTCAATGCGGTTCCAGTCTATTTCCATTTTTTGAAGGGTTTCCTTATAAATGAGGTTCAATCCGCTGCCGCCATCCATGAGTACCTTGGTAAGACGAAAGCCGTCCACTATTGGACTAAGGACCAATGCGGCTGGTGCTCGGGCAGTTCGGAATTTAGGTTCATCACTGGCGTTAAAGGTAATAGCCGTGTCACTCCATGGGTTTATTGTTGCTACTTGGTAGACTTTGGCAAGGCTGCGGAGTGTCCTTTTTCGCATATTATTTGATGTGAAAGTCTCGAAGACTGTTAATACCGTATTGGTGTCTCTGGGGTGGCTTTCTATGGCCTCCGGAATTAGGAGATTTTCGCCAATTTTGGCCACCTACCGGAGTATCCAACATGCTCTAAGGCTGTGAGTTGGTGTGGCGTCCTCTGTACTGTGAATTTTACAGGGTCCATTAAGCCATCCTTCCAGTACGGTTCCATGCCCTGTAGAGGGTTTTTGCTTTTTAGTGCTTGACCCGGGTGTCTGGTGATGATGCACCCTTTTATTTCGGACTGGGTTTGTATTCAGGGCCGGATTGTCCCAAAAATTTATTTTAGTTTTCCAGGCGCTTTCCATCGCACAGTACTTTCGTACAATGGACGCCAAGTCAGCGAAGCGTGTAATATCACGGCGACTTATGGCGTTGAGTATTCCCTTGTCCGTGCAATTATTGCAGAAGATTGAGATTGCGTCTTCCTCGCAGCAGTCCCTTAGCCTGTTCTTAACCAGGAGGAATTTGACCTAGTAGTGATGTACTGTTTCATCGGGTTCTTGCCTGATTTTGGATAGATTGCTTATGTTGGGGTGGGTGGGTGGAATTAAACCCGAAGCCTCACCCCATCTGAGGCTCAGAGGCCGAGGAATTTCTGAACTCGGAAATTTGGATTCCTGGATGTTGTCCAATGAATCCAGCCCGTCGCCTGACTCTAAGTTCAGGTCTTGAGTGATATCCTCCCCTCCACGGGTATCCGGCTTGGAGGGATCGGGAATCCGGATGTAGCGAGTCCTTAAGATAGATGAAGGGTCGCTGCACTGTCTCTCTACCACGGCAACGTGATGGGTGACTTGGGGAGAGTTAATCTCTCTCAGATCGGGTTTAGGCCCAATCTGGTCGTAATCCGTAGCGACTCCTAGGGCGGCGAAGCGATCCAAGAACTCGTTTATGGAGGAGAGCTCCATTGGATCTAACTGCTCGGCGAGTTCCGAGCTGACATGAAGATTGTTTTCGATGGCTTGAGAGGTCATCGTCGGCGCAGAAGCCGAACAGACGGTCATAAGAAAACCACCTAGCCGAAGGGTTTGGCCGACAGCCAAAGCTCCCTTAGCAACGGTGCCGTCTTTAAAGACGGGGCGAGGCATCCTTCCTGATGGCGACGACACAGAGGAACTCTCAATGAAAGCACCAATGTCGGTGTCAAAACCAGCGGATCTCGGGTAGGGGGTCCCGAACTGTGCGTCTAGGACGGATGGTAACAGGAGGCAAGGGACACGAAGTTTTACCCAGGTTTGGGCCCTCTCGATGGAGGTAAAACCTTACGTCCTGCTTGATTAATATTGATGATATGGGTAGTACAAGAGTAGATCTACCATGAGATCGGAGAGGCTAAACCCTAGAAGCTAGCATATGGTATGATTGTTGTTATGTATGTTGTTCTACGGACTAAAACCCTCCAGTTTATATAGACACCGGAGAGGGTTAGGGTTACACAAAGTCGGTTACAATGGTAGGAGATCTGCATATCCGTATCGCCAAGCTTGCCTTCCACGCCAAGGAAAGTCCCTTCCGGACACGGGACGGAGTCTTCAATCTTGTATCTTCATTGTCCAGGAGTAAGGCTGAAGGTATAGTCCGGCCATCCGGACACCCCCTAATCCAGAACTCCCTCAACGGGGCTCCATCATCCAGTCGGCACCATGTGCCACTCCATCCTCTCCAGGTGAAGGGTCGTTAGTGTAGGCGCAAACTGCGGCTCACCCGAGCTGACACGGGACTCCTCCAAGGTGGGTTACCATCCACACCATCACCGACAATGAGTGCCCCCAAGGCGGGGCACCGGCTACACCTCCGTCGGCATGGAGTTCTCACAAGACGGGGCACCATCTACCTCAATTGACATGAAGCTCAACTAGGAGGGATGCCTTTTTCACATCCACCGACACAGATATCGCCAAAGATGAGACGTCATCTACACCGCCATCGCGGAGCTTGAGCAAGGTGGGGACATCATCTACATCGTTGCTGCCTACAAGAAGCTGGGCCCAGGCGGGGCTCGCTCTACACCACCGCGAGCAAGGTGTTTAGCCTTCGGTGGGGCTCGGTCTGAACCATCCTATACATGTGCACGCTCCGGGTGGACCACCATCAACACCGTCACTAACTGGGGGCTGGCGCCAGCTACACCAACTTGGAACTCGCCAAAGGAGGCACCAAAGGAGACGCACCGTAACGGCAGCGTCCAGGAGATGTCATCGAAAGGGAGAAGTGCACTAGGGAGGCGACGATACATTGGTGGTGGCAAACACACCACGTGCGCCTTGAGGTTGCATTACCAAGAAGACGAACAAGACAAAGACTCACGCAGGGGGCGGAGGAGTGGCCGCGCCCATGGCGGCGGCACGCTCGCCCGGCAACATGTGTGCGGCCCGGCGCTGTCCGGCGGCGACAGTGCATGAGCCGAGGTGGACGCATGGCCAACAAAAGGCACACACACATCCATCCATCACCCAACACATCATCCAGCCATCTCTCATCACATCCGCCCAGCATACACACACCTGAGGAGCACGCACAAGCGGCAACGGTAGGACGAGCCAACGGCGGCGGCGGAATCGTCGGGCAACGCGCGTGCCCTGGCCCTAATCAGCGGCCATCGTGTGAGGAGATGCACCCGTGGATGTTCATGGAGAAGCCGAGCTGCCAGAGGAATCTGAGGCGCACGCACTCTACCTGGCTCGGCGGACAGCTCCGGTGGCAACATGCCTGTCGGGAGAGGCATAACGATGTATCTCCTTGTGTTATATCCACTTTCTTGCAGGATGGTCAGCGTTTAGGAGATGGGGAAGCAGCCGTAACAGAGTGGGTCCCAGGAAAACACACCCTCAAAAAAAAGGCACAAAGAGAAGGGAAGGAGCCAAGAGAGAAGAGACGCTCCGACTGCGGCGGCGAGTACGACGACCTCGTTTGGAGGTGCATGTACACTAGACCTGCAAGAGAACGTCGCGGCAGCGGCGACGGCAGCGTCACCCATCCAAGCTCTAAGATGCACCGGCAGCGACGGCAAGACAGCCGCGTGAAGTCAAGCTAGCTCTCTGCAGGAGCATTTGAAGACATCTTGGGTTGCATGGCACATGCATACGAGGCCACGCACAATTTTTTTATAATTCTTTTCTTTGTTCTCACTTAGCAAACGCAGACGAAGACAGAGATGCGCCCGCGGTGTGGCAGCGTCAAGGGAGCCGCCGAAGAGGCCCTAGCACTTGGTGCACTTGCTCCAAAGGCAGACATGGACGACGTAACAACGACATCATCTCCATGAACGTACCATGACGTTGACGGACGTCCGCTGGAGAACTCGCCGGTGGTGTCTTCTTCCATGTGCGTTTTCACGACAACCGCGGCGAGGCCGCCAGCGTGTATCGCGAGGCCAACTCCACCTCGACGATGACATCAGAGGGGTTGCCGGCGTATGGCCTGGCGCCATCTACACCATCACCATAATGTACGAGCTGCCAGCATGCAGCCCGGAGTCATCTCCTCTTCCTCTAACCCCTGGACGACGCCCCGAGCCAGACGAGATCCACGTGGTGATCAAGTGCAGTTGTACACAAGCAAGTAGGAGAAGGCCAACATCCAAGGCTGCACCATCCTCTATCCGGGATGTGGGAAGAACAAATTCATGGCGTCCATCTTCAAGGAGATGCCTTCATGTGTCTTCTTTGTTTCTCTTTGTCGTCCTCATATTTCAGTATATCCACCGGCCGAACAAACACCCGAGAGCCGCAACACACAAGCCAGGTGGAGACGCGCCCGTGGTGGTAATGTCGAGCAACCCAGGAGGCAGCAGATGGAGGCCGTAGGCACCGCGCTGAGGAGGACCATGCGCTCTAGCCGGGACCATTGCGGATGATGTGCCGACCGCCGTGGTGCTGCAGTGCCTTCTTCCATCTGCACCAACACTACATCGACAACCATCCGGGAGCGGTGATGCAAAGAGCGCCCTAGACGGAGCATCCACACGTGCCCAAGGTGGCCACGGATGGCATGCCGACGACTAGGGTGTATGTCCATCCGGTGAAGCAGGAAAGGCATCCGTCATTAGGTGAAAAAGCGAAGCCGTGTACACACGAGGAGGAGGAAGCCAGCATCCAAGGCTCCACCACCATCCTCCTACACCAAGAAGAACGAAATCATGGCGTCCGTCTTCTTCAATGGGACACCTGCATAGTTAATGTATGTTTATCTCTCTTTTCATCTCTCATTTCAACGAGCGATGATGCATAGCGCGCCGCGTTGGATGACGCACACACTCAGTTGGAGGCAACGACACCACGCCGCCAATATAAGCTGCGCCAAAGGGAAGTTACAGAAGAGGTCCCGGCACTTGACGCACTTGTGCCCAAGGCAGCCATGGATGACGCACCGGCAACTGCACCCCATGGAAGTACCACGACATCGACGGACGCCTGCCAGAGAGCTCTTTGGCGGTGTCTCTTCCATGTATGCTTCCAAAACGGCAGTGGCAAGGCTGTCGGGGAGTAGCTCGGCGCTAACTCCACGCCACCGATGACATTGGAGAGGTTGCGGTGTGCGGCCTGGTGCCATCTACACCACCCGTGACCATGTTGGAGTCATCATCATCAACCTCCGGCTCAACGAGGAAGGCTGATACATCAACATGTCTTCACCATCTTCGTCGACTTCACACCCGGCGAGGACACGGACTACAACGACGTGCTGCCATCCGACTACATCGACACGGTGTCGCGATCTTCATCAACTCTTCATTTGGCAAGTGTGTCGTCTGCATCGCAGCTGACACAAGCCAATGTCTGATGTTATTCACGCCGACTTTTGACTTGACAAGGTCGTTGGTTCCATTGACACCCGACATCTCCTGCATCTGACCCAACATCCACCCCGATGCACATCATCAACATTGTCTTAGCGCCGGCGAGGCGAAGCTGTACTCCACCGATATGTCTTTCTCCGATGAAGCAACCCATATCTTTCCAGGCACCGACGAGGCGAAGGCAAGTCATCTAGTCCGACACCGACAAGGCGGACACCACCAGGCCAGGCACCGACGAGGCAAAGGCCGCCCACTTCATCATCGGACAACGACAAGACGGAGGGATACGGCTTAGTAGAGCTGGAGCGATTGTGTACCGCTCTCCCTTTCACTTCATCACCATGTCCCCACCATCTACACCAAGCTAACGACACAATCAAAGCCTTCAACAAGACACTCAGCAAGATACTCAAGAAGACAGTGACAAGGAATGGGAGAGACTGGCATGACCATCTCCTCGAGTCCTTGTGGGCGTACCGCGTTACTGTCCGTACCCCAACACAGGTGACTCTGTTTTCTCTCATTTACGGGAGTGAGGCGGTCCTACCACTGGAGGTCCAGCTACCCTATTTGAGGGTGGCTATCCAAGATGAGATCACCCAAGACGAACAGGTACAGTTTCGGTTTCAGGAGCTCAACGCCCTTGAAGAGGGGCGACTTCATGCCTTATAGCACCCGGAGATTTACCGCCAGAATATGGTGAGAGCTTATGACAAGCTCGTCAAGCAACGCGTCTTCCGCAAAGGCAAGTTGGTCCTCGTGCTTAGGCAGCCCATTATCATGACGCATAAGACGAAGGGTAAGTTCGAGCCAAAGTGGGAAGGACCATACGTGATCGTGCAAGTCTACGACGAGGGAGCATATATGCCCATTCGTCGATTCCCAGGGAGTCCGACCTATGCCCCTAATCAACGGAAGGTTCCTAATTTTTTTTATTTTTTTTTGCCTCTTTTGTTGCCTTTTGGATTTTCATTGGGGAAACTTTTTCTGTGGGCTTTTGGATCCATGATGCATTCTCCTTAGCATTTCGTGGATATATCTAGTTTTCCCCAATTTTTTTATGGACTAAGTAAAAAAAATGGCTTTCCCCTATCGCACTACGTTGTTGATTGAAGTTTCGGCTACCCTAGGACTTGTTGGAGGGCGGCACAATGTGTCCATTTGCAGGTGGAGCGGCTCCTACACCCACAATGCACGACACGTACCAGGTGTATGCTTTCGGAGGCAGCGGAGATGATTACTTGTGCACTTTTGAGTATTGAGACCCCGCGCTCTTTATGTTCCCCGGCATGCCTCGTGTTCACAGAGGCTCGCACTTCAGGGAAGACTATAGGAAAAGATCATGGAGGGCTGCCTGACCCGACACAAGTTGGTTTGGTGCGTAGTCACATGGCAACCCTGGGGTGCGCCACCAGAAGCCCCAGATAAAGTGTTAGAGGGTTTTTCCTAGTCCACAGAGGTGAATAGTTCCCTTCCAAGTTCCCAAGGTGGGTCCCCAAGAAATCCTGGAAGAAGAATACTCAAGAAGTTCGAGCCGAATGTCAAAACAAGTCCATGAAGTCCGCGGCAAATCAATCATCCGCGTGAGCAATCAAGATGAAATTCCGAAAGTCCAAGAAGCAAATCCAAGAAAGAAAATCCCAACAGTCCAAGAAGCAATCAAGTAGTCCCAAGCAGTAAGGAACCCACTGAAAGGAATGCGGGAGGTAGCTGTTCACCACCCCTCAATATGCACGAAGAAAAATCGCCAATCCGTTGTCCCAAAACCATTTGCCCTGAACCTACCATACCCAAGTCTCTGGGTGCATGGGCATGTGCAGGGGGCATGTTGAGCTGTGGGGCCCTCAATATGATGATGGGCTAGAGTACGAATTTTTGTTGCCTCTCGGAAGCATCCCGAGACACGACTTCTTCATACACGTACATCGAAGCTTATTTAATTTGTGGAGTTGCAATCGTCAAGGTCTTTTGACGGTTCCCAATGACAAGTCCTTTGGTAGCCTTCTCGGATATTGCGCCCAATAGCTGGTGTATAACGGGAAAGCCAACATTTTAAAAACCCACAATTTTTTTTCTCTGCCTGCTTTCGTTTGGTGTTTCTAGTTGTGCTCCTCCAACATCTCTGCAGCCATGGAGAAGCGCTTCATGTCATCGTCAGCGGCATTCTGACGACAAACCACTACATCGAACTACATCATGGGTGTTTGGGGGCAGCAATACCGATGCGTCCATGACAACGCCGATGACACCCTGACAACCAATGGTCTACACCGATAGGCACAATGGGCGCCAGAAGCTGGCGCCGGCGTATCTCCGTGGCTCCGTCTTCAACAACAATGAAGCATAGGGGCAACATCAACCCCTCAATCATTCACAAGGCCGATGGCGTCTCGGCGTACCACCAAAATTGTCACACCATGATTGGTGTGGCGATTCACTCAATGAAGGGGAGTTATCGACGGTCTACCGATGCCTTGCCTACATCAACACAATGAGATCATGGAAGCAGTGCAACACGCCAGTGCGGCCAGCGTGAACCTGTGAAACCCTCCAATCAAGTCGGTTGGCACCGTAGCAGCTAGACGGTCGTGGCGAGATTGGTAAAGTTTTCTTTTCGTTTTCAGGACAAGGCATGTTATTTCGCCATAGAATGAAGACGAGACAGAGTTGCCTGTTAACTGGCATCGTGCTTGTTATACGATTCGACGAGCTCCCTAAAGAACACACTTGTGGATGGACATACCTACACTAAGACATGTCATTACTAATCAATCATCTTCGGAATGGCGCGCACGTTGTCACGGAGATGTGAACTTTGAACCGGTTCTTCAGGCTGCATCTGAATCATGCGCCAAGAAAAGAGAGAAATTTTCGTCGAGTCAACCTCGATTTGCTTCGCACTCAAGCTCAACTCGACGAGGGGGCATTTGTTCGACGAGTTTTTGTGCAATATT
>NC_057794.1:144675685-144695018 GCF_018294505.1 Triticum aestivum | reverse complement strand
GACTGCAGCTAAGCCCCCGAGTGAGAGGGTTGCTCTTCACTCGGTAGGATTTTGATAACTTAGGCGAGTGCTTGCACTGCAGCTAAGTCCCCGAGTGAGAGGGTTGCTCTTCACTCGGTAGGATTTTGATAACTTAGGCGAGTGCTTGCACTGCAGCTAAGTCCCTGAGTGAGAGGGTTGCTCTTCACTCGGTAGGATTTTGATAACTTAGGCGAGTGCTTGCACTGCAGCTAAGTCCCCGAGTGAGAGGGTTGCTCTTCGCTCGATAGGATTTTTATAACTTAGGCGAGTGCTTGGACTGCAGCTAAGCCTCCGAGTGGAAAGCTGGCTTACCACTCGGTAGGATTTTGATAACTTAGGCGAGCACGGGGCTGCAGCTAAGCCTCCGAGTGGAAGGCTGGCTTACCACTCGGTAGGATTTTGATAACTTAGGCGAAACGGATTCGCAGCTAAGCCTCCGAGTGGGAGTCTGGCTCACCACTCGGTAGGATTTTTACAAACTTAGGCGAAACGGATTCGCAGCTAAGTCACCCACTGAGGGGAATTTCATTGGACAAAAATAAAAAGTGACAGATATTATGGAGGAACTATGACACTATTATTTTGAGGTCCATGAACTACAAAAGTACTTTATTGCAACTCATCCGAATGATAAAACTTAAGTGTAGAATGGGCGGAGTAGCTCTGCGTTCCAAGCTCGGGGCTCGTCGATATTATGCTCGACGTTGTAAAGACGGTACGCCCCATTGTGGAGGACATTAGTGACGATGAAGGGGCCTTCCCAAGAAGGAGCAAGCTTGTGTGGTTTGTGCTGATCCACTCGGAAAACCAAATCTCCTTCCTGGAAGGCTCGACCTCTCACATTTCTGGCGTGGAAACGGCGCAGATCTTGTTGGTAGATGGTCGACCGGATCAGAGCCATCTCCCTTTCTTCCTCTAAAAGGTCGACTGCGTCCTGCCGCGCTTGTTCAGCTTCTGCTTCGTTGTAGATTTCAACTCGGGGAGCATTATGAAGAAGATCACTCGGCAAGACCGCTTCAGCTCCGTAGACCAAGAAGAATGGAGTTCTTCCGGTCGACCGATTGGGTGTGGTCCGCAGTCCCCAGAGTACAGAGGGAAGTTCATCGACCCAAGCTCCAGCCGCGTGTTTGAGATCACGCATCAGTCGAGGCTTCAATCCCTTAAGAATCAGTCCATTAGCTCGCTCTGCTTGTCCATTCGACTGCGGATGGGCGACTGAAGCGTAGTCGACCCGTGTGCCCTGGGAGTCGCAGAAAGCTCTGAATTCCTCTGAGTCAAAGTTCGACCCATTATCCGTAATGATGCTGTGTGGGACTCCATATCTGAATATTAGTTCCCTGATGAAGCTAACAGCAGTACCAGTGTCAAGGCTCTTGATTGGTTTAGCCTCGATCCACTTGGTGAACTTGTCGACTGCCACCAGTACATGCGTGAAGCCGCTTCGTCCTGTTCTCAAAGGACCGACCATGTCCAGCCCCCAAACTGCAAAAGGCCAGACGAGTGGGATGGTCTTCAAAGCTGACGCAGGCTTGTGCGACATATTCGAGTAGAACTGACATCCCTCGCACTTATCCACTATCTCTTTTGCCATCTCATTCGCCTTGGGCCAGTAAAATCCGGCTCGGTATGCTTTGGCCACGATGGTCCGAGAGGACGCATGATGACCACAGGTCCCCGAGTGAATATCATTGAGGATGAGTCGACCTTCTTCTGGTGTTATGCACTTCTGACCGACTCCAGTCGCGCTTTCTCTGTATAATTGTCCTTTGATTACGGTAAAGGCCTTAGATCGACGGACGATCTGTCGAGCCTCTTCCTCATCCTCCGGAAGCTCTTTCCTCAAGATATATGCGACATACGGAATCGTCCAGTCGGGAATGACCACCAAAACCTCCATGATCAAGTCGACCACCGCTGGGACTTCAACTTCAGTCGGATCTGTGGCACTCTTGGGCTGCGGAGTTTCTTCGCTGAAAGGATCTTCTTTGACTGATGGAGTGTGTATATGCTCCAAGAACACATCACTCGGAATGGCTTCTCTCTTGGAACCTATCTTTGCTAGATCATCAGCTGCTTGATTTTTCAGTCGGGGTATATGATGCAGCTCCAACCCCTCGAACTTCTTTTCCAGCTTCCTCACTGCACTTCAGTATCCAGTCATGGCTGGGCTTCTCACGTCCCACTCTTTCATCACCTGATTGACCACTAAATCCGAGTCGCCATAGACCATTAGGCGACGGACGCCGAGTGAAATGGCCATGCGCAACCCATATAGGAGGGCCTCATATTCTGCCTCATTGTTGGAGGAATCAAAGTGAATCTGGAGCACATATCTGAGTTTATCTCCTCTGGGGGAAACCAGGACAACCCCAGCACCGGAACCATTCAACATCTTAGAGCCATCAAAAAACATGGTCCAATGCTCCGAGTGAACTTCAGTCGGCTGCTGCTGTTCAATCCACTCGGTGAGGAAATCTGCTATTGCCTGGGACTTAATGGCTTTCTTTGCCTCAAACTTGATATCAAGGGGAAGAACTTCAATCGCCCGTTTGGCCACTCGACCAATTGCATCTCTGTTGTGCAAAATCTCTGATAGTGGAGTGTCGCTGACGACTGTGATGGAATGGTCAGAGAAATAATGAGCAACCTTCTTTGTGGTCATGTATATTCCATACACAAGCTTCTGATAATGAGGATATCTCTGCTTGGATGGAGTCAAGACTTCAGACAAATAATACACTGGGCGCTGAACTTTGAGAGCTTTTCCTTCTTCTTCCCGCTCGACCGTTAGCACAGTACTGACGACTTGTCCTGTGGCTGCGATGTAGAGCAACAGAGGCTCTTTGCTGATTGGAGCAGCAAGCACCGGCTGGGTGGAGAGCAGAGCTTTTAGCTCGGCAAACGCTGCATCAGCTTCTGGAGTCCACTCGAACTTGTCAGCCTTCTTCATCAGTCGGTAAAGAGGCAGTGCCTTTTCACCGAGTCGTGAGATGAATCGACTTAATGCGGCCAAGCATCCAGTAAGCTTCTGGACATCGTGCACTCACACAGGGCGTTTCATTCGGAGAATAGTGCCAATCTTCTCTGGGTTAGCGTCGATTCCCCGTTCGGAAACGAGAAAACCGAGTAACTTGCCACCAGGAACTCCAAATGTGCACTTTGATGGATTGAGCTTGATATCATACCTTCTGAGGTTGGCAAATGTTTCGGCGAGGTCAGCGAGCAGGTCGGAACCTTTTCGTGACTTGACAACAATATCATCCATATAAGCTTCCACATTCCGACTGATTTGAGTGAGTAGACACTTCTGAATCATTCGCATAAATGTGGCTCCGGCATTCTTGAGGCCGAATGGCATGGTGATATAGCAGAAGCACCCGAATGGAGTGATGAAAGTTGTTTTTACCTCATCGGGCCCGTACAGACGGATCTGGTGGTACCCGGAGTAAGCATCTAAAAAAGACAACCTCTCGCATCCCGCGGTCGAGTCAACAATTTGATCTATGCGAGGGAGAGGAAAGTGATATTTCGGGCAGGCCCGGTTGATGTGCTTGAAATCGATGCACATTTGGAGCATCTTATCCTTCTTAGGAACCATGACGACATTAGCGAGCCACTCGGAGTGGTATATCTCTCGGATAAATCCTGCCGCCAACAGTCGAGCCACTTCTTCACCAATGGCCTTTCTCTTCTGGACGGCGGACCGCCGAAGATGCTCTTTGACTGGTTTTGCAGACGAGTCGACTCTTAGGCGATGCTCAGCCAGTCCCCTGGGAACACCTGGCATGTCAGCGGGCTTCCATGCAAAAATGTCCCAGTTCTCACGGAGGAACTAGATGAGCGCTTCTTCCTATTTTGGGTCGAATGTTGTGGAGATGCGGGTCGGAGCTGCATCGGGGTCGGTCGGGTGAATATGAACAGGCTTCGTCTCCCCAGACGACTGGAATGCAGACTCTGTAGCGGGTTTCTTCGATCGCAGCAAATCACTCAGATCTGCGTTTTGCTTGTACTCCTCGAACTCGACCGCTGTCACTTGGGAATCGGCAATCTTGGAGCCCTTCTGAAAGCACTCCTCTGCCTTTTTCCTATCACCGGTGACAGTGATCACTCCTTTGGGGCCGGGCATCTTCAATTTGAGGTACACGTAACATGGTCGAGCCATGAACCGTGCATAGGCTGGTCTCCCCAAAATGGCATGATATGCACTTTGAAAATCCACGACCTCAAACGTCAACTTTTCTTTGCGAAAATGCTTCGAATCACCAAACACCACGTCCAAAGCTATCTGGCCGAGTGACTCGGCCTTCTTCCCTGGTATAACTCCATGAAAGCTCATGTTACTAGTGCTCAGTCAGGACATCGGAATGCCCATACCTTTCAATGTGTCTGCATATAACAGATTCAGCCCACTTCCACCATCCATCAGCACTTTTGTCAGTCGAGTGCCTTCGACAACTGGATCGACCACCAAAGCTTGCCTCCCAGGGGTGGCAATATGAGTCGGTTGATCAGATTGGTCGAATGTGATGGGTGTTTGAGACCACTTCAGATAATTTGCCTTTGCTGGGGCAACCATGTTCACCTCTCGGTTAATCACTTTCAGTCGACTTCTGCTTTCTACATCTGCAAAGATCATCAGAGTGGAGTTGATATGCGGATATCCTCCCTCACTGTCCTCCTTGTCTTCGGCCTTGTCCGACTCCTTCTCCTTGTCTTTAGACTGTTTTCCCTGAAACTGCTGGATCAGGAGTCGACATTGGCGAGTGGTGTGCTTTGGGTAAATGATATTCCCCTCTTCGTCTTTCTTCGTGTGAATGTGACATGGCATATCCAACACGTCGTTCCCTTCTTTATCCTTTACCTTCTTGGGGTTCCAGGATCCTTTTGGTTCCCCCTTAAACTTTCCTTGAGTCACGGCCAGAGCCTCTCCAGGAGCTGCCGGTTCAGCCTTTCGCTTCTGTTTCCGACTGGTGTTTCCCTTTTCCGACTGACTCGGCTTGTGCTTGCCGCTTCGGAGTCGGTCTTCTTCTTCGCCGTTGGCGTACTTGGTAGCAATCTCCATCATCCGACTCAAGGTCATGTCACCGGTTCGACCAAATTTCAAACTCAGTTCTCTGTTCTTGACGCCGTCTTTGAAGGCGCAGACTGCCTGATGATCAGAGACATTTTCCACAGTGTGGTGCAAAGTGATCCACCTCTGAATATACTCTCTGAGAGTCTCATTAGCTTTCTGCACGCAGACTTGCAACTCTGTCAATCCAGCTGGTCGCTTGCAAGTCCCTTCAAATGTTCTGACGAACACTCGGGACAGATCTTCCCAAGTGTAAATGCTGCTAGGAGGTAATTGAGTCAACCATGCCCTGGCAGAACCTTCCAACATGAGGGGTAAATGCTTCATGGCCACCTCGTCGTTCCCACCACCAATCTGAACTGCCACTCGGTAGTCTTCAAGCCAAGTTTCAGGCTTAGACTCACCAGTGAACTTGCTGACTCCTGTTGCCAACCTGAAATTGGGGGGATAACTGCGGCTCTGATAGCTCTGCTGAAACATTCAAGACCAGAAACATGCACTCGACTGCTTGTGGGTACATCTCTGTCGAGTGCACCTCGATGGGCTTTGTTCCGGTCGACCAACCCTTGCACGATAATGGATCGCGCGTCGAAGCCTGGTTCTCTGGGGTCAACTGGAACCCTACGCCCTATACTGTACTGATGCCTATCATCTGGCTACCGAGGAGCGTAAGACCCACCCCTCGGAGGGGAGTAGGGAACTCGACGCCTATCATCTCGGTCGAGTCTGTCGCCATATTGATCTCGCCGATTCTTGCGCCCTTCGCGCCGTGGAGGTGATCTGGGGTTGTGAGCCGACTGAACCGTATTCACAGTGACGGATCGACTGTGAATTCTGTTGCGCGACTGAGACACGGCTGAATTCTGATCTCCTGCTGCCCGGAGCAGATCCCTGATCTGCAGCAAACCTCTGCCAGCTTCCGACTGCGAAGGCTGGATGGACTCTGCTATACGGGTCGCAGCTGCTAAATTCTGAATTGGGGTTCGATATACCTGAGTCGGCGTGAAGAGTTGACGTCGACTGGTGTCGGGAACTTGTTGCTGCGCGCGCTCGTCGAGTGCTCGCTGAAGGTTCTCCAGTCGAGTGCGCTCGGCCAAATTGGCCAGGCGTGCCTCCTCCAAGGCACGAGCCTCGGGGGTTTCCCCTGCGATGGGAATATGCAGGGGATCCTCGTTCCTGCGGCGAAGTTCCTCTCTTTGCAGAGAGTCGAGTGGCTCGGGTTGGTACTCTTCGTAGCCTCGCGTAGGGTCGCCGCCGTCACCTGCTCCACCACCACGGGCGAAGCCAGGGGGACTGTGGGGCCCATCGACCATCAAGATTTCCGCCGCCGGATCACTGCTACCGCACTCGGATGCAGTCTCTACGGAGCCAGTCGACAGGTCGAACAAGCCGTAGAGAGGTTCGTCGGGCTCGATTGCCGCAACTTGGGTGGAGGCCGATTGGCGAGCCACCGCGTGCCTCACCCATCGCTGAAGCCTCGACCGGCCCGAGCGCTTGCGCTGGCGGGAGACCGGGAGGGTGGACGATGGAGGAGCCGACCGATACTGGGTCGACGGTTGCCGCAGCAGAACGCCGCGGACACATGCGCGAAAATGCGTCGCACCGCGGACGGGGAGCGCATCTACGTCGAGTGGAGCCTCCTGGAGCCATGCGGAGTCGTCGGCGATGAAGGTGAGAGTGCCGAGACGGATCTCTTGACCCTCGACCAAAACTCCAGCAGACACCATGATGAAAGTACTCGGAAGAATCGCAACTTCTCCACAAAATCGCTAAAACACCGGCCCCACGGTGGGCGCCAACTGTCGTGGTTCTAAGCCTGACAGTAGAGTGGGGGGGTAGGTATGGAGAGGCAAGGTCCTAGCTATGGAGAGGTTGTAAGCACAAAGGATGTACGAGTTCAGGCCCTTCTCGGAAGAAGTAACAGCCCTACGTCTCGGAGCCCGGAGGTGGTCGAGTGGATTATGAGTATATGAGCTACAAGGTGCCGAACCCTTCTGCCTGTGGAGGGGGGTGGCTTATATAGAGTGCGCCAGGACCCCAGCCAGCCCACGTAGGAGAGGGTTTAAGGTGAGTTAAGTCTGGGGCGTTACTGGTAACGCCCCACATAAAGTGCCTTTACTATCATAAAGTCTACTTGATTATAGGCCGTTGCAGTGCAGAGTGCCTCTTGACCTCCTGGTGGTCGAGTGAGTCTTCGTGGTCGAGTCCTTCAGGCCAGTCGAGTGAATCCTAGTTGGTCGACTGGAAGGCGACCTCCTCTAAGGATGTCCTGGGGTAAGTTACTTGGATCAGGTCCATGACCCTACCCTAGGTACATAACCCCATCAGTAGACGTCAAGAAAGGAGCGAGGAGGCCACGAGGCAGGAAGGCGCGCCCCCCAACCTCGTGGGCCCCTCGCTGCTCCACCGACCTACTTCTTCCTCCTATATATATATCCATATACCCCAAAAACATCCAGGAGCACCACGAACCCTATTTCCACCGCCGCAACCTTCTGTACACAAGGGATCCCATCTTGGGGCCTTTTCCGGAGCTCCGCCAGATGGGGAATCGATCATGGAGGGCTTCTACATCAACACCATAGCCTCTCCGATGATGTGTGAGTAGTTTACCACAGACCTTCGGGTCCATAGTTATTAGCTAGATGTCTTCTTCGCTCTCTTTGGATCTCAATACAAAGTTCTCCTCAATCTTCTAGGAGATCTATTTGATGTAATTCTTTTTACGGTGTGTTTATCGATATCCAATGAACTGTGGGTTTATGATCAAGTTTATCTATGAACAATATTTGATTCTTCTCTGAAATCTTTTATGTGTGATTTTTTATCTTTGCAAGTCTCTTCGAATTATCAGTTTGGTTTGGCCTACTAGATTGATCTTTCCTGCAATGGGAGAAGTGCTTAGCTTTGGGTTCAATCTTGCGGTGTCCTTTCCCAGCGACAACAGGGGCAGCAAGGCACGTATTGTATTGCTGCCATCAAGGATAAAAAGATGGGGTTTATATCATATTGCTTGAGTTTATCCCTCTCCATCATGTCATCTTGCCTAATGTGTTACTCTGTTTTCATGAACTTAATACTCTAGATACATGCTGGATAGCGGTCGATGTGTGGAGTAATAGTAGTAGATGCAGAATCGTTTTGGTCTACTTGTCGCGGACGTGATGCCTATATACATGATCATGCCTAGATATTCTCATAATTATCCACTTTTCTATCAATTGCTCGACAGTAATGTGTTCACCCACCGTGATACTTATGCTATCTTGAGAGAAGCCACTAGTGAAACCTATGGCCCCCGGGTCCATCTTTTATCATCTAAGTTTCCAATCTATTTTACTTTGCAATCTTTACTTTCAATCTATATCATAAAAATACCAAAAAAAATTATCTTATTATCTCCATCAGATCTCACTCTCATAAGTGACCGTGAAGGGATTGACAACCCCTTTATCGCGTTGGTTGCGAGGTTCTTATTTGTTTGTGTAGGTACGATGGACTTGCGTGTAGTCTCCTACTGGATTGATTCCTTGGTTCTCAAAAACTGAGGGAAATACTTACGCTACTTTGCTACATCACCCTTTCCTCTTCAAGGGAAAACCAACGCAGTGCTCAAGAGGTAGCACGTGCGCGTCCGAAACTACCTCGAACCCGACCCGCTCGGTCATAACCGTTGGATTCGGATCATCCCCAAACATCCCTAAAATATCTTAGGTTCATTGTTTGGGTTTCCTATCCTATTTATTCTGGACCGTCTGATTACGATCGAAAGGACCGAATACCCTACACCTAGTCCCCTACCTAGATAATCAGTCCAAACCCAAACTTCTAGGGAGATGTCCTATCCCTGCCGCCACTCTCTTGGGATCCATCCCGCAGCCACCTGGTCTCCCCTGCCACCCAGTCCCGTCGATCCATCCATCCATCGATCACCACCAACCAGAGCTCCCCTCGATCCAACTCCACCTCACCAACTGCCTCCTCGATCATCTACCCGATCTCCTCCCGCAACTCGCCGTCAACCTCGACCCCGCCTTGTCGTCCGGCTGACAACGGCAACCGGACCCTCACCGGAGATGAGTCTTGACAGCCCTGCTCCTTTCCCCTCCTGCTTCTCTTTCTCTCTCGTATCACATCTTCCCTCTCTCTCTCTCTCAGGAACCTCTTCTGCGGCCCATCGCCATGGAGGGCCACAGGAGCTCCGCCGCAAGCCCCAAGCCGCATGCCGCCACCAAGGAACCGCCGGATGTGGCCTCTACCCGGATCTGGCATCACCAGCCCTGGATTCGCTCCTCCTCCGCCCGGTTCGAGCAAGCACCGGCGTCCTGCCGTTCTGCTTCAACGCCGGAGCTCCCGCAAGCCATCCTCGACGCCGGTCCTCGTCCGCAGCACCCCGGCCTCGCGTGCCTCCTGAACTCCTCCCGCACGAGCATCACGAACGGAGGATCTCCATGCCATGGCCGACGACCTCCTCTCAAGCCCGGCGCCGCCAAGCTGCTTCCTCACGAGATCCGCCTTCCCGCCGACGACCATGACCACCAGCGCCTCAGCAAGCCGCTACCGTTGAGCCTCTGCATCGAGCCGCTGCATCCCTCTATTCGTCTCGAGCACAAGTCCCGCTCACTCCACCCGCGCCCGTTGACCGCGTCGTTACCTCCAGATCCGGCCCAGTCAGCGCCTCCTCAGCTGGCCTGCCTCCACCTCCTCACCGATGGCCCAAGGCCCAGGGTGGGTAGCCCCCAGCCTTTTCCCTTTGTTGGGCTTCTAGTCCAGATTTGGCCCAGAGTCTTTTTCCAGGCTCTGCGATTTAGCTATTATCCCAGGATTTACAGATTTGCAGAAAAACCCCCTAGTGTTCATCCATCTAATAATTTAATAACCGTGCATCAGATTAAAAAGTTTTGAACATGTAAAATGCTTAGAATTTCGTCTAGTCTCAGAATATGCCACTTCCATCATTGTTAAAAATGTTTAAAATGTTGTTTCATTAAATTTGCTCATATGCCATGTTAAAATGATTTATTTTCATAATTAAATCACCGTAGCTACGAATTAAATAAACTTTATATGTAAATGGGGTGAAAAAATGCATAGATCAACATGGTGGCATTACTTTGCATGTTTAACAACTCTAAAATATGGTTTAGGGCAGAATAGTACCAAATTCAAAATATGCATATGGAAATTTTCCAGAATTGTTGTTTGTTGTTCCAGCCTCATTTAAACTTGCCGAAATAGTTAGTTTACTTATGCTTCACATCTTGCCATGTGTAACAACATTTAATATTCATGGATACAAAAACGAGAGCGAACTAAATACTTGCATGTGGTGTTTCATCAATATGCAACTCGTTGCATATTGATCTCCACTTAACTTGTTGTTTGTTACACTTTGCCATGCCATGACTCATTAAACCGGACATGCATCATACTTGGTTGTGCATCATGCCATATTTATGCTTTTTGGTTTACCATGTTGTTTTGTTTTTCCGGTATTGCTTCCTCTTGATAGTTCCGGTAATGTTGCGATTGTGAGGATCCGTTCGACTATGTTGGTTCATCTACTTCATGGTTCTGTTCTTCTTCCTAGCGGGATTTCAGGTAAGATGACCATCACCTTGGATCTCACTACTATCTTTGATATGTTAGTTGTCTCGATGCTATGGTTATGTCGCGCTACCTACCATTTGTTTATCATGCCTCCCCAAATTGCCATGATAGCCTCTAACCCTTTTCCACCATCCTAGCAAACCGCTGTTTGGCTATGTTACCGCTTTGATCAGCCCCTCTTATAGCGTTGCTAGTTGCAGGTGCAGTTGCAGGTTGTTCCATGTTGGGACATGGATAACATGGATATCTTCGGATATTACAATATCTCTTACTTAATTAATGCATCTATACACATGGTAAAGGGTGGAAGGCTCGGCCTTTTTCCTTGTATTTTGTTCCACAATTGCCGCCCTAGTTTCCGTCATATCGGTGTTATGTTCCTTGATTTTTGCGTCCCTAACACGGTGAAGGTTTATGGGCCCCTCTTGACAGTTCGCTTTGAATAAAACTCTTCCAGCAAGGCCCAACCTTGGTTTTACTATTTACCTAATAACAACTAAAACTTGCGTCGGGACTCTCCGGACCCCCAGGACTTAATCAACCCCCCGGGCCAGTGCTCCTCATGAGTGTTAGTCCAAAATGACAGTAGCCGGGGCCACCAATGGGTGTGCCATCTGGAAACTTAGCCAAACTGATTGTGTCCTGAGACGAGATACGCACGACTACTATCAGGGCGTGTCGGCATGTCAGGAGGTCTTGCTGGACTTGTTTTACCATTGTCGAAAATGTCTTGTGCACCGTGATTCTGAGTCTGATCGGAGGGTCCTGAGATGGAGGATTGTCTCCACGGATCGTGAGCTTGTCATGGGCTAAGTTGGGAGACCCCTGCAGGGTTTAAACTTCCGAGAGCCGTGCCTGCGGTTATCTGGAAGATGGGAATTTGTTAATATCCAATTGTAGTGGACTTGAACTAAACTCAACTAAAATACACCAACCACGTGTGTAGCCGTGGCTGTCTCTTTTCGGGTGCATTCAAGAAGAGAACACGGTTGGGTTATGTTTGAATGTAAGTAGTTCAAGATCACTTCTTGATCATTACTAGTTCGTGACCATTTGCATAGTTGCTCATCTTATTCTTGTACTCGTAAGTCAACCACCATACTATGGTTAGTCGCTTGCTGCAACCTCACCAGTTATCCTTTCCATACCCATTAAGCTTTGCTAGTCTTGATACCCATGGTAATGGGATTGCCGAGTCCTCGTGGCTCACAGATTACTACAACAATAGTTGCAGGTACAGGTAATGCGATGATCGGACGCGAGTGTGATGCTTGCTTGTTTGGAGTTCTTCCGCTTCTTCTTCTTCGATCAAGGGATAGGTCTTTGGTCGGGGAACCTGGGATTAGCAGGGTGGATGTCGTTCTTCTTTTTTGTTTGATTTCATCCGTAGTCGGATCCTGCTCTTTTGTATGATGGTTGCTATGTATTGATGTATTCTTGCATGAATGTTGTAACTTGTGGCGAGTGTAAGCCTTTATCTTGTATTCTCATCTATTCAGTACATGGTATGTTGTAATGATATCCAGCTTGCTATGCACTCAAAATGCGGTTGTTCCCCAATCATGAATTCATCACGTGATTGGGATAGAATCGCATCTTGGGTCCTACAAGTTGGTATTAGAGCCTTACCGACCTTAGGATCCCCCTTGATTGATCGAACCGCTGCCGTTGTTGAGTCTAGAAGAAAACTATTTTGAGTCTAGTTATATCGGAGGGTAGGAATTCTTTTTACTCCTCAGCCCCTTCGTCGTCTGGTGAGGACTCCTAACGTAGATGTTTTGACTTCACTCTCCTCTTTTTCACTAAATTTTTTTAGGATCGCGCGGGTATTGTTGGATCGTTGCGATATCATTGCGATGGGGATTCTGTCTTGGTGCCTCATGACATTTACGGGTTGTGGTAGTGTCCCGGGGAGTTGAGCTCCAAGGTGTTTTTATCACAGTGCTTATCGTCTCAGTTCCGGAATATGAGAGGACACCGACATCGAAAACGCTTCTATACTCTGTGTGGTGAGAGTAGTTTGACGACACCCAGTACTGGGAAGAGCAATCAGATGTATTGCCACAACTAGTATCTCGGATGTTTTCGAATGTCTGAGGTACATGATTTCTGAGGTTTTCTTGGTTATGTTTTGACGGATGGATACAATTGGAGTGTAGGATTTGTTAGTTGTGTGAGATATTTGTGCCTCCCTGTATCCCCAACACCAGATTGCATAACCAGAAAGTTTCGGGAGTTCATAGGTGGGAATTCAAGTAGTTACCTAGGATATCTTTCCGATAGATGCATGATATGAGATTGGGGTTCGACGTCTAGTGGTCCGCCTGTCCACGGTTGGTTTTAAAGTGGTCTCGCTGTATCTTAAAGAGTCCTTGGCTATGCTGACTCGGGGAAACTTCGTATGTCATGTACACTTCCTTGTACATGATGGTGTTGTACGATCAAGCCCGTGCGGGCCCCACCATGAAAATTTCAAACGAAGTCTCTATCATTTGTTTGTTTATAGCTTATTCTTCAAGCCAATCCTTTGTTTTATTTTGTGTTGTGGTATTCGAGTTGCTTTGAAGTCAAATGTGGATTCCATACCTTTTCTAAACTATATTCTCATATTTCTATGTGGATGCTAATCCTTCTTGTTTATCGAGACTGTCATGTCAGTTCTTTTCCAACCGGTTCGCTTCTTGTCAAGATGATCCGATCATTTTCCCCATTTGCAAGATCACCTCTCAGTTTTCCCAACGTTTTTCGTTTCATCCGTCCCCAAGTTGCCTCTATTTTCCCGGCCTCCCACCCTTTTTCTTCAAAGACTCAGAGATATCAAATCAACTATACATTTTAGTCATGTGAAGTCTCTTCACTCTTTTCAATCAATGTTCGTACCCGGTGATTATCATGGTTAGGAGTTCCAAGTCCATCATTTTTCATTCTTTTTCTTCTCTGGTGGATTCAATTCAAGCTTTCGGTGTTGATCATACCATTTCCTCATTTTCCAAATGCTTTCTCATGCCGGTGCACCCCCTAATTGTTCACCTCTCCCTGTTCATTTGTTTCGGAGTGCTGAAGATATCTCAGAAGGCTCGTCTCTTCATTCAAGATCCGTGCCTTGTATTTTGAGGTTGTTATCTCATTCAAGCCACTTAGTTCAACCGGTGCAATATCTCTTTGAATATCATTTCAACGGTGTTTCTTTGAGTGGGCCCATGACCCACAGGTCTTTTCCCACTCTTCTAATTTCTTTTGGAGTTACTCTCAAATTATTTTCAAAAGTGTGACGTAAGAATGAAGTTTCATCAATCAGAGCCTTCTCCAAGATCGATTTCAAATTATTTTCATCTTTGGCTCAACATTTATATTCTTCATTGTTCCGGAGTGTCTCAAACAATTTATGGTGGTGTTTCCCATCGTCATTCTCATCTTTTGAAGACCGAAGAAGTGTGTCCTCTAAATCTTGTACATTCTCTCGAAGATTCATGGTTCTAGCATTATGCCATCCTCTCATAATTGTTTTCCACTTTGAGAATTATTTTCACCCATCCAGAGCAATTCAAGAGTCTTTTCAGTTTGATTCTCCGGATCCCATCATCTCACAATTATTCATTCTCAGCCTTCAGCTCTCGTCCACCAAACCTTTCCGGTGCATCACTCAAGTCTTCCCTAGTCAGCTCGTGATCTCTTCATTCTCTTGTATCTAAAATTTCCAAAGTATCTTTGTTCATTTTCTAATTCTTCTCGGTGATTCATTCCATTTTCTTCATTCGTTTTCAATTCTTACGGTGGTTCATTCAAGATTCTCCTTTCTTTGTTATCATTTCAATTCATTAATTCTTTCCAAATCCTACTGGTGATTCTTTGAAGAATTTCTCAAGTTTGCGCTATATCTTCCTTAACCCTTTCAACGAGAATGAGTAGAATGCCAAATCCATTGCTTGTCATCAATTTCAATTGGTGAAGGATGCACATACCATAATTCTTATTCTTGCATCATCCAAGTGATTAATTTCTTCTTCCGGAGTTCGTTCATGATATCAATTTTACGGTGCTAAGTTGTTCATCTTTTGTTTCCAGAGTTCCAAGCTCTCTCAGTTAACTCGCCGCGAAGCTCCATCTAAATCAATGCAAGGCTTCAATCATATTATTTTCATCCATCACTTCCTTCTTGTAGGGGGTGTCGTGCGACATATGCCAAAGGATGGCTTATCATGGAGGGGGCTATAAGACATCGTCGGTGCCAGGAAACGGGATGAGGCGAAGACATGCACGTCGGCGGTTCTTACCCAGGTTCGGGGCTCTGCTAGGAGATAACACCCCTAGTCCTGCTCTGCAGGGTCTCCCCATGATCACTAACTCAACAAGAGTGAATACAAGATTGCTCCTTGAGCTGCTTCTCTAGAGGAGTAAGAAGAACAAGGCTAGCCCTAATTCCCTCTCTCTATGTGTGTGTGTTTCTCTAAGTATCTGAACCCTTTGCATGGGCGCCCTGGGGGTTTATATAGGCCTACCCCCAGGGGTACAATGGTATACTGGCCGGGTGTAGGCCTAGGCCGTCAGTGTCTCTTGTGGATGGCTTCTCCGCTGGTAGCTGGGGCCCGTCGACTGTAGCCATTCCCTATTTCTCCCCGCTGATGGTGCACAAACTATTAAGAGGGGGAGGGCCTCCTGCCAGAAACCGGCCTCCCCCCAAGCCGGTTGGCTGAGCTTGCCTCCTCCTGGCTTTCACAGGTTGGTAGGACCTACTACCTGCGAGCCGTACCGACAACCCGTCGTGGGAGCTGAGCCCCTTCTGTCTTGGGTAATGTTATGGTCGGGAGGGCTACAGTGCCGCGCCATGCGGGAGATCACCAGCCGGTACGGCGCACTGTAGCCACGACCCGCCCTGGCTTCGAGGGTGGCAGGCTTCTCTGTAGCCACGCCTCATCTCGTCGCATTCATGGTGGCTCAGGCTTTGAGGGTGTTTGGGGCCGCCTGCTAGAAACTAGCCCCTCTAGGGGCCTCCTGCTAGGAGTCGGCCCCTCTTCGCAGCAGGCCGCTCGGACCAGCTGGCCACAAGAAGGCAGCGATCAATCTTTGAGGCTTGAGGGGCGCAGTCGGCCCCGACTTCTTGAAATGCCATGGGGGAAGATAAGGCTACCCATGGCCAATAACTCCGACACTTCTCATCGTCCTTTTGTTACCGGAGTTCTTCATGGAGGCTCTACATGATGGTTCATCAAGGATTTAATTCCTTCTCGAAGTGTTCGACAAGATTCTTATTGGAGGAGCTCAAGCATTCTTCATCTTGCATTCCGAACTCCAATTGTTCTCCATTATCTTTTGAGGTGGTGTTATGTCATTCTTGATAATTTCTCTTTGTCTTTCATGATTCACAAGTTTTCAAGAGTGACATATTTTAAACCCATCATTTTCAATTCGTTCACAAGATCTTTTGAACCCATCAATCTCTTTGTTGGTGTTATCTTGGTATAGATTTCACTTATAGCCTTCCCTAAGGAATGTTGCTATTTGTGGTGCTTATCAATGATCCGAGTTATCTCTTTATCATCTTGGTGAGAGAAGTTTTTCATCCCTTCATCGATCTAAAGCAGGCAATTGTTTTCCTTTAGTGGCCGGTTGTCACCTCATAATTTTGAGATGTTTTCCATAAGCCCACGAGAAGCAATTCTTTTGCTTGATGATTCTTCCAACAACTCCATTCAATTCTTCTTTTAAGGATGCTCCCTCAAATTGATTTGAGGTAGACCATTTTGTTTTCTTCTCCGTTCTTTTGATTCCATTCTTACATTTGTTTCGGAGGCATTGTGATGTTACTCTCTTCGACCCATCATCTCATTTTGTAAACATCATGTTCTTTTCCATGCTTATCCGTTTAGCAGGACTGTTGTGTCCTCTGCTCAAGTTCTTTTCATCTTATCAAGTCTTGCCTCTCTTTTCAATCAGAGTGCTGCCCGAATTCTTCCTTTCTCTTCTCGTTTCAACCGGAGTGGTTTCAAAGTCTATCTTGTCCTTTAAGCTCTTGGTTCCCGTCGTATTCGTTGTTACTATTCTCCAACGGACTATTTGCAATATCATTCATCTCCGTTGTATTCTTTGCTTCAAGTTGTTCAACCTCTCGAGGTTCGTGGTTTCACTCGTTTGTCAAAGAAGCAACTTTGTTTTACCTCTTCCTCTTTCGCTTTTCTCCGGTGCCATCTCTAGATCTCGGGGAGAGGTCTCTTGTAAGCAGAGGAGAGTTGTAATGACCCGAGACCGATGCTTCAGACGCCTCCCATTTGTTTTTCGTTGTCGAGTGTGTTTTATTTGTTTGTTGCATTTCATCATCACATCATCTGCATTGCATCCACATGTTTTCATTAAACCCGTAGTCGTTCGTAGTTGCCGCGTCCCCTGCCTTCGTTGACCTTTCGAGACCAACCACACTTGCAACCTTGTTCTTTGTTTTCTCTCTTGTCTAAACCGGAGTCTCTCTACACAGTGCATCGACCCCTCGCGTGCACGTCCAAAACTGCCCCGAACCTGACCCGCTCGGTCATCACCGTTGGATTCGGATCATCCCCAAACATCTCTAAAATATCTTTGGTTCATTGTTTGGGTTTCCTAACCTATTTATTACAGACCGTCCAATTACGATCGGAGGGACCGAATAGTCCTACACCTAGTCCTCTACCTATATAATCAGTCCAAACCCTAACTTCTAGGGAGATGTCCCATCCCCGTTGCCACTCCCTCTCGATCCATCCCGCAGCCACCTGGTCTCCCCTGCCACCCAGTCCCGTCGATCCATCCATCCATCGGTCCCCACCAACCAGAGCTCCCCTCGATCCAACTCCACCTCACCTGCTGCCTCCTCGATCCTCTTCCCGACCTCCTCCCGTAGCTCCCCGTCAACCTTGACCCCGGCTCATTGTCCGGCCAACACTGGCGACAGGACCCTCGCTGGAGATGAGTCCTGATAGCCCTGCTCCTTTCCCTCCTGCTTCTCTTTCTCTCTCGTCTCACATCTCCCCTCTCTCTCAGGAACCTCTACTGTGGCCCATCACCATGGAGGGCCACAGGAGCTCCGCCGCAAGCCCCAAGCCACATGTCGCCACCAGGGAACCGCCGGACGTGGCCTCTTCCTGGATCTGGCATCCCCGGCCTCTGATTCGCTCCTCGTCCACCCGGTTCCAGCAAGACCCGGCGTCCTGCCATTCTCCTTCGACAGCGGAGCTCCCGCAAGCCATCCCCGACGCCGGACCTCGTCCGCAGCACCCCGGCCTCGCGCGCCTCCTACACTCCTCCTACACGAACCCGGTGAGGCCCTCCTCGCACCTGCACATGCATGAGCGCCACGAACGGAGGATCTCCACGCCGTGGCCGACGACCTCCTCTCAAGCCCGGTGCCGCCAATCTGCTTCCTCGCGAGCTCCGCCTTCCCGCCAATGACCTCGACCACCAGTGCCTCCGCAAGCCGCTGCCGCTGAGCCTCTGCATCGATCCCCTGCGTCCCTCTGTTCGTCTCGAGCACAAGTCCCGCTCGCTCCACCCGCGCCCGTTGACCGCGTCGTTGCCTCCAGATCCGGCCTAGTCAGCGCCTCCTCAGCCGGCCTTCCTCCACCTCCTCACCGATGGCCCAAGACCCAGGGTGAGCAGCCCCCGGCCTTTTCCCTTAGTTGGGCTTTGTAACACCCTCGATGCGGTTATATCTCCCACGTGTCGAAGCACGACTTAGAGGCATAACCGCATTGAAAGCAATGTCGCAAGTGAGGTAATCTTCGCAAACAACCCATGTAATACATAAGGGAAAGAGATACATAGTTGGATTACAATCGCCACTTCACACAATTACAGGAATAAAGCATTACAACATCCAAATACAATCAAGGTCCGACTACGGAACCAAAATAAAAGAAGAACCCCAAAAGCGACAAGGTCCCCCGATCGACCCCAACTGGGCTCCACTACTGATCAACTAGAACGAAACAACACAAAGGACAAAATCTTCATCGAGCTCCTCCTTGAGCTTGGCTGCGTCATCTGCACGGACTCATCGGCACCTGCAAGCTGGTTTTGGAAGTATCTGTGAGTCACGGGGACTCAGCAATCTCGCACCCTCGCGATCAAGACTATTTAAGCTTATGGGTAAGGTAAAGGTATGAGGTGGAGCTGCAGCAAGCGACTAGCATATTTGGTGGCTAAACATACGCAAATGAGAGGGAGAAGAGAAGGAAAAGCACGATCAAGAAACTATGATCAAGAAGTGATCCTAGAACAACCTACGTCAAGCATAACTCCAACACTGTGTTCACTTCCCGGACTCCGCCGGAAAGAGACCATCACGGTTACACACGCGGTTGATGCATTTTAATTAAGTTCAACTTCAGGTTTTCTACAACCGGACATTAACAAATTCCCATCTGCCCATAACCGCAGGCATGGCTTTCGAAAGTTCATAACCCTGCAGGGGTGTCCCAACTTATCCCATCACAAGCTCTCACGGTCAACAAAGGACATTCCTTCTAGCGGGAAGACTTGATCAGACTCGGAATCCTGGTTACAAGGCATTTCGACAATGATAAAACAAATCCAGCAACACCGCCCGAATGTCCCGACAAATCCCGATAGGAGCTGCACATATCTCGTTCTCAGGGCACACTC
>NC_057794.1:144672879-144675270 GCF_018294505.1 Triticum aestivum | reverse complement strand
GGGGGGGGGGGGGTTAAAATAATGATGACCCTTGAGTCCGCGAAACCCAAGGGAAAAAGAGGCTAGGTGGCGAATGGTAAAACCAAAGTTGGGCATTGCTGGAAGAATTTTATTCAAGGCGAACTGTCAAGGGGTTCCCATTATTACCCAACCGCGTAAGGAACGCAAAATCCGGGAACATAACACCGATATGACGGAAACTAGGGCGGCAAGAGTGGAACAAAACACCAGGCATAAGGCCGAGCCTTCCACCCTTTACCAAGTATATAGATGCATTAATTAAATAAGATATATGGTGATATCCCAACAAGTAAACAATGTTTCAACAAGGAACGATCTCCATGTTCCAACAAGGAACAAACTTTAATCTTCACGTGCAACTAACAATGCTATAAGAGGGGCTGAGCAAAGCGGTAACATAGCCAAACAACGGTTTGCTAGGACAAGGTGGGTTAGAGGCTTGGTTCAACAATATGGGAGGCATGATAAGCAAGTGGTAGGCATCGTAGCATAGGCATAGCAAAAGAGCGAGCATCTAGCAAAGCAAAGATAGAAGTGATTTCGAGGGTATGATCATCTTGCCTGCAAAGTTGTCAGAGTTGACTTGATCCTCATAAGCAAACTCAACAGGCTCCTTGTTAGTGAACACGTCTCCCGGCTCTACCCAAACAAGACAAACAAGCAAATGGAACACAATCAACCACATGCAAATGCTCAAACAACATGATGCCAACATGGTATGCTATGCGAGATGCGAAATGTGATGCATGTGCAAGATTTGACAAGGAATGATTGAACCTGGCCTATACATGGAAATCCAAGAGTGCCACTGGAAAGGTGAGGTGATTTCAGTTGAAATCGATATAAAGATCACCGGAATCGGATGCACGGTTTGGAAATGGCAAGCAAAACAAATATGGCACCGGTCTGCGATAAACAGCAAGTAGCCATCTAAATGCATCAAGATAAACATGCTACATCACTCAAACATGACAACAAAATACATGGAAGGGATCCACTCATGATGCTTGACAAAAGATGAACATTGAGCTATGGCCCATTCGTCCATTAACAGGTTCAAACAAGCATGGCAAAAATGCAAACGATAACAGGTTTCAGACTTAGTGAAATTAACACAAGTCTGGAATTTAACATCAGGTAGCACACTTTGGTGCATGAAAACTATATGCTACAAGAACTTGACATGGCAAAGCAAGGCATGACATGAAGCTACTCAAAGCACTTAAAAAAAGTCCATTAGTGACCTTGAGCCAAAAGGGATCAGAAAATACAATTGCAAGCATGTGAACATGGCAAAAACATAATCAGGTTACAGAAAAACTGGAGCATGCAAATCTGTTAACGAGTAGGCATGTTCACGAGCTCGATGCACTCACTACAGAGTAAGGCATGACAAACTAAGCATACACCCATCAATAATACATATCATAGAAGCTAGACATGGAAAGAACAACAACATAGCATGCACAGATCACTAGCAACATCCTCAGCAAAATCGCTAACGAGTCAACAATCTGCCAGGATTCACGAAATAGCAAAAGTAGAGCTCGATTGACTCAATCTAGGTACTCCGTAATTGCAAACAAAGACATGGATGGATAGAGCACCACAATATTAACAAAACATCATTACTAATCATCCTCAAAATAGGCACGGATTACTAGGAAACAACAAGAACATATGGCATATTGACAAAAACAGATCAAGGACTTAGTGAAATTCTAAGTCCCTGAAATCAGCATTAACGAATGCACTACTTTGCAAGCTTGTGCTAGTCACCACACATATCACAAAGATACATGGTAAGCACCTATGTAAAGATGGCATGGCATATAACAAAACTCATGAAGAGCTCAGGAGCATGTCATGCACACATTAATCATGGCAAAAATGACAAATAGCTATTTGATGCAGCAGATCTGACAATTATCTCAAATAGCTCTCTTCCAACAGCATTTTGGGCATCAAGATGAGCTCAAATGAAAATGATGCAATGAGAAGAAATGATGTACTCTCTGAGGCGAAAATTTTGATATGCTACACGCGTAAAACGGAGTTACGTATGCGGAGTTATGGCATGATGAAAAGCACAAAAATAACTAGGGTTTCGGGGAAAGTCAACCCTAGCGGATCTCCGATCCAGATTGGCACGGACTTCGAGGTGCTCGCCGAAGTTCGTCGGGGTTCGTCGTCGGACTTGGCGAGGCACACCGGCCGGAGGAGGGTGGACGACGGTTGGGCGGCGCGACGGAGAGGAAGACGGCGGCGGGGTCGGCGGTCGTCGCCGGCGAGGTAGGCGAGGCGTGCGGCGGGTGGCGCTCGCGGTGGAGCGGCGAAGGTCGCCGGGGCAGCCGGGCGGCGAGCTCGCCG